>NC_056750.1:130852004-131132004 GCF_019279795.1 Protopterus annectens
ATGTACTATAGTCATCCTGTGCATCAGAAACATATTTGCATGTCCCTGCATCGATGGTATGGATGACAAGGATGTGGCACAGGTATCATCACATGCACAGGCTGTGGTGTGGGGTTGCCAAAGGCCTAGCCTGTGCCACAAAGTTGACATTGTGTGTGTGTGTGTGTGTGTGTGTGTGTGTGTGTGTGTGTGTGTGTGTGTGTGTGTGTGAAGGGGTGTTGGTCAGCTGGCCCATGGAGAGGAGCTGTGCGTGCCTGTTGGTGACCTGCATGTGACAGTGATGTGTGAATGTGTGCATGTACACAGTCAAGCCATGTGCTAGCCCAACATGAGGGTATGTTAGACAGCTGTGGACTGTACATGGCAGAATGTACAGTTCACTGTCTCTGGCCATGAACATGAGAACTGGCTCTGTCAGGAGTGGCAATGGCACCACCATGCCCTGGGTCAAATGCTGTACTACTTGCTGATGGTGACTGGTGTCTACTGGTTCCGTGCACCTCACAGGACCTCCCAGGACCATGTGCCCATGGACTACCATTTTGTGGTATGGACAGCACCCTCCCTTCTATAGTGCTGGTGGTGCTGCCACTAGGGAGTGTGACTGTGTATGAATACGGACTATCAGCTGATGTTAGTGCTGACCTATGTCCACCTGTCCAGCGCCCTACTCCCACCACATGTTCCAGCACAGACAATACATGGTCAAGGAGTGATAATGTCTCACCCCACCATCTGTCCACTACATCAGCATAATGATGCATGGCATCACCAGTGCTGTGGATGGAATTATGGATGCCAGACAGTGATGTATCCATGATGCTGAGCATATGTCTGGTGTTGCATTCAGAATGTGCCTGTGCCTCCATGATGGATTGCAACATACGATGAGTGACTCATGGTGTGACACCTGTGACAGATGATGGACGGGTACCAGTCCTTCTTCGAGCACCCTAGTCAATCTGCCTGTGTGGGACCTTGCCAGCTCTCTGGCTATGGCTAGTGTCTACACTCACAGATGTCATATTCCCACACTCTACTGTTTAATGCCACCACCCTCTGACTATCCAATATCTGTGGCTGTAGGGGACTGGGTATGTGTGGGAATACTGACTGTGTGCTGGGACATTGGGGGAGGAAATGGGATGTCAACCAGTGGGACAGATTCAACCCCCAACAACCCCACCTGTGCCTCACTATGGCCACCATCATCATCAGAATCTGATGAGACATCGACATCAGGTTGTGAGGGGGGCACACTCCAACCCCCACAGTCACCTGTGAGGATGAAGACAACATGACTACATTAATACCTGCACTATTATGTCTGCTGATGCACACACAAACACACACATACACACACACACACACACACACACACACACACACACACACACACACACACACGTGAGGTGCCACAACCACATTATACATACCATGCCTTATTACTGATCCCATGCACAACACACAAGCAGACCACAATAGACACAGACAAGTCAGGCCCTTAATAACATGCACTGCAGCTACATTTGGTTAATGTTGCCAGTACTATACACCTGTGAGATAAGTGACATGTCAGTGTATGTGATGGACCTTCACCTAAAATACAGTGCACCTGTCTCCACCATACTATTACCCCATGTATAGAAGACTACATACACCTTCACAATAATACATGCAAATATGTTACAGATCCTGCAAATATGTTACTGTGATTAGCAATTCAATGTACTGCAGTGAACCTCTCCATAGCTGAACATACAAGTATTGTACTATGGCTAAGTTTCACAGTTGTGTCTACGGCAAACTGGAAGCCCTTAACATTCCCTGGGTATGAATGAGCCATAACAAAACAGTTTCACACTCATCAGTAGGATGTTGGACTCCATTCACACCAGATGTACCTATAGATTTGTGGGGGAGAGGTATTGTCAGCAAACACAAATCATTGGTACAGGATAATATGTGCATATATCAACATGTACAGCACAAACTGTGATACTGCCCACATTGCTGACATTCTGAGTATGTGTGCACATATGTGTGTTACAAACCCCTCCCCCAGTGCAGATTGACCTGACATCCATGTACAGGTATGCAGAGGCTGGCACTATGACTGCTACAGTATTAAAGTGATGACCACAGGAGGCTTACCTTGACACTCTTCTGCTGTGAAAGCTGTGCCACCCACCTCCATGATGTATGGGGTGATGGATGCTTGCAAGCTAGTGGCTGAACCCAGGTTTGCCAGGGACTCCTCTGTGGCCGAGAGTGGTTGTTCTGTTTGCAGGCCCTCCACTGGTGCCAGTACGGTCCCTGGCCACAGCTGCATTTATTATGTATGTGGCCCAGTGTTGGAACTGGTCATAGCTTCTTTCCTGTAGCCCGATGTGATTTACTGATGCAATGAGGTCTGCCCACAGTGCAGCGCATTGTTCCAGATTCTGGCAACTCCTCAACAGCAGGATCTTGTGATGCAGTCCGAGGCCGTCAACTATAATGTCATTCTCAGCTGCAGAAAAAGGCGGGATCCTCCCTCTGTACATCACTCCTGAAAGACAAGAAGAGGGGAACATGTCACAGGACCACATACATTATTCTCCATTATGTACACATCCTGCACATCCACATTAGCCAGCACTATCCTCCACTAACACCCAAATCATACCCCCATCTATCACCATGGCATGTATATGGCTATCAGCAACATAGTGGCAATACAGCATGCATTTCCCTCCTCATCCTGCTGTTTCCTGCTATTTGCTGCATGTTTTCTAAGGTGTTCAACTGCATCATTTCTGTTGCACCTATTACTGCTTGTTTATAGCCTGTCTACATTGTATGCAGTAGTGTAAGCCTCCTACTTTTGTGTTAAGCACCTGGGTTGTAGGCCCACCCCTTAGGTCTTCTTGGCCTTCCTCCCTCAGATTCTGACAAATATGGCTGGACAATGTCCTACAGTTTCCCTTGCCAGTCAGGTTGATATGGGCATTCTGACACAGTGTAGCAACTGTCTCATGTACATGGACAACCATCTACAAACACCACCAAAGAACACAATTTGTGAGAGATGCAATGAAATTAGGAACATACATTCCATGCTCACTCCCTCTCAAGCCCACATATCTGGCAGTGAAAAGGTTGTCAACACAATCAGTACACTTCACACACCACCCACACCTACACAATACACACGCATATGTGGAGATCCTCAATATAAACATCCCCAAACTAAGGAGACCTCCGAGGCAAAAACACATGCAAAATCCACAGCCCTCCACACCACATACCATGCATAGATACACAACTGTGTCCTGCAGCCACTAAGGCGTCACTATAAATCAAAGTCATAGAAGACTCCATTGTGAGACACACAGATGTGCCTCTCACCAGGCTGTATATGGGGAAAGTCACAGTTGCTTGTCTGTCGGGTGCCAGAATCTGCCATATCACATACAGACTGCTATCTCTCAACAACAGGTACTGTTATGAGTCTGTCATAGTCCATGTTAGCATGCGTGACCTGAGATGTACCTCCCTGGACTATATGATGTGAGACATGATTGAGCCTGCTAATTATGTGTCCCAGGCAGGTATGTCCCCTAGCCTTAAGCAGCATTCTGCCGTCACCCAGAATGATGCTGCAATGCCATCAGGAAATGATTGACTTTAACAATTGGCTTGGTTTCTGGTGCCATTTCAGTGACAGCCTAGGATGATATGATCAACAGACCACAATGCTTTGCCAGAGATGGCTTACTTCTGTCTCACCTGGCCTTCAGTCTTCTGGCAATGGTTCTTGCCACCCCCATTAGTGGCATTATTAGGACAAGTGGTGACATAAAACTGTCAACTAATCACAAATTGAAGGCCATGCTGCTAAATTCTAACAGTCTAAATGTGAATCTGCACTCATTGCAAGCAGATTTAACCCTGGAAAATGCTGGAAAATGCTGCCATCTATGCTGTCACAAACACATGGTTCAAAGTTGCAGGAGCACTCCAGCCTTACATGGTCACCCACCCATCCTATCATACAGTCAGACCCCAAGGTGTGGGTAGTAATGCCAAGGGACATGGGGTTTCACTATATAGGTTCATAGGTTCATAGGTTCATACTAGGCTATCTGCCCTAGGGCATTTATAAGCCTAGCCAGAGTGTGTTTGGCTTCTCGCCACCCATTTTACTACAGCTGCCCCATATCCGTAACTGTAACACCATGCATATTACCTGCATGACAGGCCTGAATCTGATATGCAACATCAACACAACCTGCCAGAGAGATAGGTTTGTCTCCCAGAGCCTGCCCTGTCTCAGTAATATACTCCCCATACACGTCAAACAGAGTACTACACTGACCCTCTTCACCCATACTCCCCCAGCACGTCAAACAGAGTACTACATCAACTTTCACCCGGCCAACCATGATGAGTGGATGGGAAACCGCAAATCTGTCTCAGGATCCCACCTGTGTCCCTCATTGACAGGGGCAACAGGTGCTGACTGATGTTTATTGTTGGGTATAAACTAATGTGTATGCTTGTAAGAGCCCCAGAGGCATTACTCTAGTATCCTCCTATGATCCTATGAAACTATGATCCTACTTAATTCCCAGGTGACATGTATCAAGAGTAGCATGCTATGTCATGGTGTATGCATTCAAGATTACGCTTTCTGCCCCCATTGTCCCTGACACACTGTTCTACATATACGCACCTAGGTAACCATGCACATATACAGCTATACCTTGGTGAAGTCAAATTTCTGCTTTGCCTCCATGCCATCCTGAGCTGATGTATTGGCACCAAGTCTCCACAGCATAGACAGACACACCCCTGGAACAGAAACAGAAAAAGGTCTGGGAGACAACAGTCAGTCAGCAGTACTACCACCAATGCAGCATCATGGAACAAAGGTACATACACTTTGATGTGTATTCATGACACATGCCAGCAGACAGCACATTACAGGGCATAACAGTACTGCACTTCAAACTGTAATTAAATGCACTATAGTCACCCTGTGCATCAGACACATATTTGCATGTCCCTGCATCAATGGTATGGATGACAAGGATGTAGCACAGGTATCATTACACGTACAGGCAGTGGTGTGGGGTTGTCAGAGGCCTAGCCTGTGCCACAAAGTTGACATTGTGTGTGTGTGTGTGTGTGTGTGTGTGTGTGTGTGTGTGTGTGTGTGTGTGTGTGTCTGAAGGGTTGTTGGTCAGCTAGCCCATGGTGTTGGTGACCTGCATGTGACAGTGATGTGTGAGTGTATGCATGTGCACAGTCAAGCCATGTGCTAGCCCTACATGAGGGTATGTTAGACAGCTGTGGACTGTACATGGCAGAATGTACAGTTCACTGTCTCTGGCCACAAACATGAGAACTGTCTCTGTCAGGAGTGGCAATGGCACCACCATGCCCTGAGTCAAATGCTGTACTACTTGCTGATGGTGACTGGTGTCTGCTGGTTCCGTGCCCCTCACAGGATCTCCCAGGACCATGTGCCCATAGACTACCATGTTGTGGTATGGACAGCACCCTCCCTTCTGTAGTGCTGGTGGTGCTGCCACTAGGGAGTGTGACTGTGTATGACCACGGACTGTCAGCTGATGTTGGTGCTGACCTACGTCCACCTGTCCAGTGCCCTACTCCCACCACATGTTCCGGCACAGACAATGTGCAGTCAAGGAGTGATAATGTCTCACCCCACCATCTGTCCACTACATCAGCATAATGATGCATGGCATAACCAGTGCTGTGGATGGAATTATGGATGCCAGACAGTGATGTATCATGATCCTGAGCATGTGTCTGGTGTGGCATTCAGAATGTGCCTGTGCCTCCATGATGGATTGAAACATGTGATGAGTGACTCATGGTGTGACACCTGTGACAAGTGATGGACGGGTACCAGTCCTCCTTCAAGCACCCCTGTCAATCTGCCTGTGTGGGACCTTGCCAGCTCTCTGGCTATGGCTAGTGTCTACACTCACAGATGTCATTGTTCCCACACTCTACTGTTCAATGCCACCACCCTCTGACTATCCAATATCTGTGGCTGTAGGGGACTGGGTATGTGTGGGCATATTGACTTTGTGCTGGGACACTGGAGGAGGAAATGTGATGTCAACCAGTGGGACAGATTCAACCCCCAACATCCCCACCTGTGCCTCACTATGGCTACCATCATCATCAGAATCTCATGAGACACTGACATCAGGTTGTGAGGGGGGCACACTCCAACTCCCACAGTCACCTGTGAGGAGAAAGACAACATGACTGCATTAATACCTGCACTATTATGTCTGCTGATCTACACACACACACACACACACATACACACACACACACACACACACACACACACACACACACACACACACACACGTGAGGTGCCACAACCACATTATACATACCATGCCTTATTACTGATCCCATGCACACCACACAAGCAGACCACAACAGACACAGACAAGTCAGGCCCTTAACTACATGCAGTACAGCTACATTTGGTTAATGTTGCCAGTACTATACACCTGTGAGATGTGACATGTCAGTGTATGTGATGGACCTTCACCTAAAACACAGTGCACCTGTCTCCACCATACTATTACCCATGTATAGCAGACTACATACACCTTCACAATAATACGTGCAAATATGTTACAGATCCTGCAAATATTGTACTGTGATTAGCAATTCAATGCACTGCAGTGAACCCCTCCATAACTGAACATACAAGTATTGCACTACAGCTACGTTTCACAGTTGTGTCTATGGCAAACTGGAAGCCATTAACATTCCTTGGGTATGAATGAGACATAACAAAACAGTTTCACACTCATCAGTAGGATGTTGGACACCATTCACACCAGATGTACCTATAGATTTGTGGGGGAGAGGTAGTGTCAGCAAACACAAATGTGGCATTGGTACAGGATAATATGTGCATATATCAACATGTACAGCACAAACTGTGATACTGCCCACATTGCTGACATTCTGAGTATGTGTGCACATATGTGTGTTACAAACCCCTCCCCCAGTGCAGATTGACCTGACATCCATGTACAGGTATGCAGAGGCTGCCACTATGACTGCTACAGTATTAAAGTGATGACCACAGGAGGCTTACCTGGACACTTCTCTGCTGTGAAAGCTGTGCCACCCACCTCCATGACATATGGGGTGATGGATGCTTGCAAGCTGGTGGCTGAAACCAGGTTTGCCATTGACTGCTCTGTGGCCGAGAGTGGTTGTTCTGGTTGCAGGCCCTCCACTGGTGCCAGTACGGTCCCTGGCCACAGCTGCATTTATTATGTCTGTGGTCCAGTGTTGGAACTGGTTATAGCTTCTTTCCTGTAGCCCGATGTGATTTACTGATGCAACGAGGTCTGCCCACAGTGCAGCACATTGTTCCTGATTCTGGCAACTCCTTGTTAGCAGGATCTTGTGATGCAGTCCGAGGCCGTCAACTATAATGTAATTTTCAGCTGCAGAAAAAGGTGGGTTCCTCCCTCTGTATATCACTCCTGAAAGACAAGAAGAGGGGAACATGTCACAGGACCACATACATTGTTCTCCATTATGTACACACCCTGCATATCCACATTAGCCAGCACTATCCTCCACTAACACCCACATCATACCCCCCATCTATCGCCATGGTATGTATGTGGCTATCAGCAACATAGTGGCAATACAGCATGCATTTCCCTCCTCATCCTAGTGTTTCCTGCTATTTGCTGCATGTTTTCTAAGGTGTTCAACTGCATCTTTCTGTTGCACCTATTACTGCTTGTTTACAGCCTGTCTACATTGTATGCGGTAGTGTAAGCCTCCTACTTTTGTGTTGAGCACCTGGGTTGTAGGCCCACCCCTTAAGTCTTCTTGGCCTTCCTCCCTCAGATTCTGACAAATATGGCTGGACAATGTCCTACAGTTTCCCTTGCCAGTCAGGTTGATATGGGCATCCTGACACAGTGTAGCAACTGTCTCATGTACATGGACAACCATCTACAAACACCACCAAGGAACACAATTTGTGAGAGATGAAATGAAATTAGGAACATACAGTCCATGCTCACTCACTCTCAAGCCCGCATATCTGGCAGTGAAAAGGTTGTCAACACAATCAGTACACTTTACACACCACCCACACCTACACAACACACACACATAATTGGAGATCCTCAATATAAACTTCCCCAAACAAAGGAGACCTCCAAAGCAAAAACACATGCAAAATCCACAGCCCTCCACACCACATGCCATGCATAGTTATACAACTGTGTCCTGCAGCCACTAAGGTGTCGCTATAAATCAAACATATTAGTCATAGAAGACTCCATTGTGAGACACACAGATGCGCCTCTCACCAGGCTGTATATGGGTAAGGTCACAGTTGCTTGTCTGTCAGGTGCCAGAATCTGCCATATCACATACGGACTGCTATCTCTCAACAACAGGTACTATTATGAGTCTGTCATAGTCCATGTTAGCATGTATGACCTGAGATGTACCTCCCTGGACTATATGAAGTGAGACATGATTGAGCCTGCTAATTATGTGTCCCAGGCAGGTATGTCTCTTAGCCTTAAGCAGCATTCTGCTGTCACCCAGAATGATGCCGCAATGCCATCAGGAAATGATTGACATTAACAATTGGCTTGGTTTCTGGTGCCATTTCAGGGGGATCCAGTACCTGACAGCCTAGGATGATATGATCAAGAGACCACGATGCTTTGCCAGAGATGGCTTACTTCTGTCTCACCTGGCCTTCAGGCTTCTGGCAATGGTTCTTGCCAACCTCCTTAGTGGCATTATTAGGACAAGTGGTGACATAAAACTGTCAACTAATCACAAATTGAAGGCCATGCTGCTAAATTCTAACAGTCTAAATGTGAATCTGCACTCATTGCAAGCAGATTTAACCCTGGAAAATGCTGGAAAATGCTGCCATCTATGCAGTCACAAACACATGGTTCAAAGTTGCAGGGAGCACTCCAGCCTTACATGGTCACCCACCCATCCTATCATACAGTCAGACCCCAAGGTGTGGGTAGTAATGCCAAGGGACATGGGGTTTCACTATATAGGTTCATAGGTTCATAGGTTCATACTAGGCTATCTGCCCTAGGGCATTTATAAGCCTAGCCAGAGTGTGTTTGGCTTTCGCCACCCATTTTAAATTAATTTTGCTATGCCTTTTTTTGAGGTTAGTATACTGTGCCTCTGTCTACCAGTGACACAGAAGTGATAGCCGGGGTAAACCTATGATCTCCCATCCACCCATCAAGATTCCTCTTGAAGAGAGTCAATGTGGGACTCTGCCTAACCTGGACTGGGATTTTATTCCAGAGTGAAGGGAGCCTCTGGGTTATGAATCTGTCCCTCCAGCATGTCCTATTTATTTCAGTGCTGAGGTTCAAGTCTCTCGTCGATGGGATTTGGATTTTCTGAGATGCAGCATGTCCATTAATTCCGGGTTGGACATGGCTTTATACGTCAGGCACAGATCGCCTCTGAGCAGGCGGTATGCCACTGAGTAGAGCTGGAGTTTCTTTAACCGGGCAGCATATGGCATCTGTTTGAGCCCTTTGATCCTCTTGGTGAGGTACTTTTGGGGTCTTTCCAGTTGCTGCAGGTTTCTGGTAAGGTACATCCCAAAAGGGGCATTGTACTCAATTATGGGCCTGATGAGGGATGAGTAAAGAGGCATGACCTCCTGATCTAGATGTGAATCCCTTCATGATTAGGTGGGCTATATAAAATGTTTTTCTAACCACTTTGGCCACGTGGTTGTCAAATGAGAGATTGCTATCAACTTGGGTCCTCAGGTCCCTAATGACTTCTTCTGTACTTAATGGATTACCACCTATGTGGTAATTTGTGGGCACTTTGTTTTTGCCAGAGGGGATGACTTACACTTTTTGGCGTTTAGCTTGAGGCCATGGCTCTGGCACCAGTTGTCTGTTTCTATGAGGCCCTTTTGGAGGATGCTTGTGTCGGCTGGAGAGTTGATTATGGTGCCCAGTTTGCAGTCATCTGTGAACTTGGTCAGCCACAGTCCTTCCGTGTTGGCCTGTACCGCTGAGAAATATATACCGAACAAGAGGTCCCAGGACTGAGCCTTGTGGGACGCCACTTGTAACTGGTTTGGAGTCTGACATGGCTCCAGCAATTCTAACCATGTGGGTTCTGTCCTTGAGCCAGTTTGCAACCCATCTAGTGACATAGGGGTTTATATTTAAGCTGGTGAGCTTATCTATAATGCCGGAGTGGGGTATTGTATCGAAAGCTTTTGCGAGATCCAGGTAGGCTGTGTGGACCACCTTCCCCTCGTCAATGGCCTTGGTGACTGTTTCAAAGAAATTGACCAGGTTTAAGAGGCAGGATCTGCCCTTAACAAAGCCAAACTGGGTAGGATCCAGTGTCTGTAGGTCCCCAATATCTTTATTTATGAGGTCCATGCTGATCCTTTCCATAGCTTTGCAGACCAAGCTAGTCAGGCTTATGGGGCGATAGTTTCCAGGATCCGTTGAGGCACCACCTTTGTGGAGAGGGACCACTGTTGCTGTACGCCACTCTTTGGGTACATATCCTGTAGTAAGACTAAGATTGAACAGTAGTTTTATGTTTGGGTTTAGCTCTTCTTGGAGTTCATGTAGGACGCAGCCTGGGACACCATCTGGTCCCATTGATGCTGTATTTTTTGCTTTGGAGAGGGCGGCTCTTACCTGAGCATCTGAGATGTCAGGGAGGCAGCACTCTGTTGGGATAGATATTTGCCCTTTTGGTGGGGAGAGGGGGGGGAATTTGCACTGAACCTGTCAGCTAGGATGTTGGCAATGTCTGTGGGCTCGGTGTATTTTTTGTCATTTTGGATTAATTCTGAGCATATCTGGGAATTCCCACCCAGGTTCCTAACATAACTAAAGAAAGCCTTGTGATTATCCTTAGTGTCCTGTGCAATTTTTCTCTCGAAGCTGGCCTTAGACGATTTTATGAGCGCCCGTAGTTTTTTGCTAATACTGATCAGAGATGCCTTCCCTTTTTGGGATTTTGCTCTATCATTTAATAGCTTCCTCCTTCTATTGTATAGTTTATTTATGGCTGGGGTCCACCAGACAGGACATCTGCCTTTGGAGGATTGGGTCTTGGTTTTATTTGGGATTGCATGATCCATGCATTCCTGAAGGTGTTCATAGAATGCGTTTATAAAGGATTCTGTGGTCTGGGCCGTATTTTCCACAGGCCGGGGCTTTGAAGGATTTTGCCTCGGTTTTGAGGCATGTGAAATTTGCTTTAGAAGTTTTTCACTGTGGTTTTCTGGGCAGGGGTGGGGTCGGATGTGAATATCCAGTGAGATTAGTTTATGGTCTGATCTTACCAGTGAGGGATACACTTCTGGTCTGGAGCATAGTGTCCCCATGTTGGTGATGATCAGGTCCAGTATGTTTTCCCCTCTTGTGGGAGTGGTAACAAGTTGTTCCATAGCATTTGAGTTTATAAATTCTAGGAACCTTTGGGCTAGGGTGTTGGAGCTAGAGTAATGCTCCCAGTCTATGTTTGGGTAGTTGAAGTCACCCAATATAATGGTGTTTGGAGAGACCTTCATATTTTCCAGTATTCTCAGGAAGGCCAAGTGGGGTTCCTGTGTTTGGGAGGGTGGTCTGTAGCAGGCTATAAACTGGAAGGCAGTTTTACCCACAGTTAGTTGCACATGGATAGTCTCTGATGCTTCGTGCTGTGCCACCAACCTGGAGGTGTGGGTATCTTTGACGAATATTGATACTCCCCCTCCTTTTGTGGTTCGGTCCAAGTTTTGGGGCCAAAAAGCATGGTATGAGGTATAACCTGGTAGTGCTGGGTTGCTCTCGGGAGCCTTGAACCAGGTTTTTGTTACTGCACAGATATCGATGTTCTCCATGCTAAGGAGAGTTTCAAGTGCGTGCATCTTGAGGTTTAGACTTCTGGCGTTGAGTAGCTTTACTCTTAGTTTCTTATCCCTTGTAATACCCATGGAGGTGGGTTTGTCTTTTGAGCCTTGCCTAAAAAAGGCACTATGGGGGTAGCAAGAGCCTTTGCCAATATCCGAAAGCCCAGGGGTGACAGGTGCAAGCCATCCCTAACGAAGCATCGTGACTTGTCGAGCATGTCATCCCAGGCTGACAGGCATTGGATCCTTTTTGAATGACACCAACACTTAAGCCAATTGTTGAAATTGATCATCTTGTCTTCATATTGTGGCATCATTCTTGGTGAGGGTAAGATGCTACTCAAGGTCAGAGTCATACCGGCCTGGGCTACATGCTCAGAGAGCTCCTCTATGTCTCTTTTCATGTAGTCCAGGGAGGTACGTCTCAGGTCATTCACACCAGCATGGACAATGACTGAGTCATATTTGTACTTGCCTTGGAGTGACCTGAGTGCTTGTGTTATGTGGCGGATCCTAGCACCCGACAGGCAGCTCACTGTGACCTTCTCCTTGTTCAGCCTAGTGAGCGAGACGTCAGTGTGCCTGACGATAGAGTCACCTATTACAAGTGTATCAGGTGTGTTGTTTAGCCTTAAGGGCTGTAACTGTTCGGCACACTGGCTTTGTGAGCTATGTGTTGGACGTGTTTTGTTTTGGTGTAGCGGTTGCTTGGGTGTCTGCTTTGGAGGTCTCTGCTGCTTAGGCAGATTTTTATTTAGAGCCTCTGAGTATGTTTTTGTGTGTTTATGTGTTTGGTTTGTTGTCGTGGTAGGTCTATGTGAGACTGGAATTGTAGTGAGTGTGGTTTCCTTCTCCTCCTGACTGGTTACGCCAGTACTGAGTTGAGAGAGCTTAGCCTCCAGTTTGGCTATATAGTTGCATCTCTCACATGTGTTGGAATTTGTTGGGAGGAGGAGAGGGTTGTCTGTGTACATGAGGCAGTTGTAACATTGCCTCAAGATTCCCAGATTCACCAGCTGGACTGGAGAGGAGATTGACAACTGACCTTTGGACATGCTAGAATAGTATTGGGAATTCCTTTATAATTGAAAAAAGGGCCAATGGGGAACAAGGTACTCAAGGGGAGTTTTTGAGGGTGTAGTGCTTTTAATTTTTTAGAGCTGACTTATATAATTGCTTTAGTGAGCAAGTGCCAGGTAACTTAAATGCAATGTGTTACAGATAACTTAAATGCAAAACGACAAACAGTAACTTTCTTTCAAGTGAAACAAGGAAATAAGTACAGTAAGCAATGCAGATATCACTAGGGATCCACAGAAGTGCTAAAAGGCCGCGTTTTAGGTGGATTTAGCGTTTCAGGGAAATAAACAAACAACAAGCATACAAATAAAGCTAGATTCAGCAGGCCTGGATCTAGTCTATGCTACAGCAAACAAGATGTACCAATTTCAGTAAGAAACAGTTAGAATATGCAGGCACTATAAGCCTTTAACCAGAAATTCCCTGCTCAGAAGGGCAGAGTCCAGCCTCTCCTCCCACAAGAGTGCAGACCGCAATCCTTCTTAATGTAAAATAACTGGCCTGAAGCCCAAGTGCTTAAACCAGAACTAATACACTTTTAGAATAACAGACACTGAGCTCTCAATCAGCAGTTCCCAACTTAGAAGGATGTAAGCTACCTGTCCTGCCACCACAGTGCAGGCCACAAACCTTCCTAATGTAAAACAACTGGTCTGTAGCCCAAGTGCTTAATCCAAAAGACTTAGAAATGATAGCTACACTTTAATCAAGTTACTACCAGCAGTAATAAATACAACTGAATACTTTAAAGAATGCCTGGATTAGTGCTCAAGTTATACAAACAAAGCTAGATTCAGCAGGCCTGGCTCTAGTCTATGCTACAGCAAATGAGGTGTACCAATTTCAGTAAGAAGCAGTTCAAATATGCAGGCACTATAAGCTTTAACCAGAAAGATATACACACCTCTAGGCTGGTCAAACAGTAAGACACACAGGAGACACTCCAGGTGAAGTAAACCATTGCCAAGACCCCTATTCAAATCATAGCTAGCTACCAGCCCACAAATGTTACCAGGAATCCCATTCTGTCTATATGGACCTGTGCAACTCTATCAGGATCTGAATCTGTCCTGTGATCCTGGGTGACTTAAACTACCCAAACATAGATTGGGAGAACTACTCATGCCAGCACACAAATGCCCAGAGATTCATCAAATTTGTCAATGCAAACATCTTGCAACACCTAGTTGCTACGCCCACAAAAGATGAAGATCTCTTGGAGTTGATATTAAACAACATGTGTAACCACTGCAGCATCCCTACAGTATAATCCTCCATGGTAAAACTAACCATAAAGTGGTCATGTTTGCAGTCAGCATCTCCCACAATACCCATCTTCCTAGTGTCAGACATACAAACATCTCCATAGTTGATTACAGCCTCCTGAGGGATGGTCTAAACAGCTTCACAGCCCCCTTCCCCTCTTTAGGAACTGGCACCAATTTCCACAAATACACCAAAGCACTATACGTATTTGTATAGATGCATGGAGTCAGGTATACCTGACAGGACTACATTATCCTCTGCAAGGATAAGTAAACCTGTCTAGTGGGCATCTGCAATAAATAGACTCTATAACAGAAGTGAAATAGTGCTGTCCAGGACCAAGAATGAGCAGGTACCCAATTTGAAGCAATGTTTCCTTAGCTTGAACAAACATATAAGAGCACTGCTGAAATTCTGCAAAGCAAACTCCAAGCCTACATTGGCGACATCCACTACAGAAATCATATCTCCTTCTTCACATATGTCTGCAACCTGAAAGGAAGCACGCAGATCTGTTCAGAAGTGGTGGCCAAGGACAACAGATATACAAGTGCTGTAGAAATAGCAAACTTGCTGCCTGATTGGTAAAGCAGAAGTTAAAGAAATAGACGTTGAAGTTATGGAATGCCTGTGAAGTGAAGGATTTAATGTAGAAGGTCTAAAACAGACTACATAACAGCATGATGGAGTGAGTCCCCAGAATAAGGAAAAGCAAGAAGATCAGGAGATGTGAAGAAGAAATATGTACAGGGGAAAGGAAAAGAGATTTAATATTGTATAATATTTATGCAAAGGTGAAAGCAAAACTAACCTATACAAAAAGAACAGCATCAAAGATACGGGGAAAGGAATCCAGATATGGAAATCTTTACAATACAAAAAATAAGACTAAAAGAAAAAGTAGAAAAAGAGATTAGTAATGGAGACATCAAAGAAATAGAAATTGAGGTTATAGAACAGCTGCAAAGAGAAGGATTCAGTGTAGTAAATTGAATACAGAAAGCACCCCAACAACATAGAGCAATGGATAGCCAAATTAAGGGAAAACCAGCGGAACAGGAAGCAATTGGTCAGGTGCCATATCAAGATATTTTGGAGCCTTCCACAGGAAAGCAGTATAAATGTTCATTTGAAGCTAGACAGCAAGGGAAGGAACAGGAAACTGTGGAAACTCTGATGCAGTCAATGTTGAGGAGTGATAGGCCAGTGAGTTCCCATATGACAGAGCAACGGATGGCACAGGATGAAATTGAAGAGAATGTGCCACAGGAAGATGTTATAGAACTTTCTATAGAATACCCGCAGGAAACAAAAAAACAAGGGATGTGCCCTCAGTATGGAAGAAAATGAGCTAAGAGAAGAGTTGCTTGATTTAATAGACATAGACAGATATATCAAGATCAATGAGAGAAATAGACTGCAGAAGTTTAATAAAACTCCAAAAGTCAGATGCTTGATAAAACAAATGAACAAAATAATTAGGACTGTCCATTGAGATCCATGCGATATAACAGAAGTAAAATGAATATATTAATGTGCTGCTAAATTAATAACTGATAAAGTTCTACCACAGGAACATAGGGTAGCGAGGGAAAAGAGGGGTCGAAAGCAAATACCATCATGGAAATATCGAATAGAGAAAACTATAAAGCAGCTAAGAGAAGAAGTGTCATTATTAGAATATTATAGAAGAGGGAATAGATCAACAAAAATACTAAGAAAGATAGATGTGATAAAAGCAATGTGCAGTATTAGAACAGACCAGGATATATTATGCACTACTGGAGATAACAAACTAAAAATTTCAAAACAGGCAGAAATACTTAGAAGAGACAAATATAAATATAAGGGAAAAGCACAAAATAAGCAATTTATTGATGACCCAAAAAAGTTTTATAGAGAATTTGGAAATAAGGTAAAAGGAATTAAAAGACCACCAAAAAAGGGGAAGTAGATACATTTTGGAGAAGTATCTATGAAAATCCTGTGGAGCATAACAAAGATGCTAAATGGATAGAAGAAGTAAAAGAAAGAATAAGAAGTTTAAAGGTACAGGATATGAAATGGGATGAAATAACAGCCAGAGAGCTTGAAACAAAGTTGAGAAAAGCCTCTAACTGGAAAACCCCAGGCCCAGATGCAGTACCTAACTTTTGGCTTAAAGTATTAACTTCTTTGCACGAGGATTTAGCCATGAGTAAGAACTATTTATATGTGCACACCAAACACACACCATACTGGTTAACAACAGGAAAAAACATGCTCTTACTTAAGACTGAACCTGCAAACTACCCTAAAAATTATAGACCAATAACTTGTCTTCCAATGACGTATAAACTATACATGGGAATTCACGCTGACAGAGTTTATAATCATTTAAAACAAAACTCAATTATGGCAGTAGAACAAAAGGGCAATAAAAGAAAGTCATATGGAACAAAGGATCATTTGTTGTTAAACAAAGTTATACTGGAGAACTGTAAGAAGGGGAAGATGGATTGACTACAAAAAAGCATTTCCTAGTATCCTACATTCATGGATAAAAGAGTGCTTAAAAATGTATAAGATACACCCCACACTGATTGACAACATTACAGTAACCATGAAACAGTGGCAGACCACTTTGCAATTAAGCCATGATACAGGACAGATTATTATCCCAGGGATAAAAGTTCAAAGGGGAATATTCCAGGGTGGCTCTTTGTCACCACTGCTATTCTGCCTTGCCATTAATCCATTAAGCTATTTACTTAACAGCTTAGGCCACAGTTTGGCTCCTAGAAAACAAGTCTAATGACTTCTCATCTTCTCTTTGTCAATGATTTAAAATGGTATAGCTCATCATATGAGGAACTGAAAACACAGCTGCAGATTGTCAAAACTTTTTCAGATGACATTGGAATATCATTTGGTCTTGATAAATGTGCAAAAGCAACCTTTTAAAAAGGAAAACTGCAGCACCAGGAAAATATCAGTTCGGGACAAGAATGTGGTATAAAAGAACTTGAGCAAAAAGGAGTATAAATACTTGGGAATTGATGAAGGATCAGCAATAAAACATGGACAAATGTGAATAAAACTCAGTAAGGAGTACTTTAGAAGACTTAAATTAATCCTGAAATCAGCATTGACATCTAGGAACAAGATCCAAGCTACAAATCAATTTGCGCTTCCTGTCCTAACTTATAGATTTGGAGTGACTGACTGGCCCCAAAAAGTGTTGGATAGACTGAATATTAAATCAAGAAGGATGCTTCATGCTTATCAAATGATGTATAAAAATCAGTGTTTACCAAGATTATATATTCTCTGTTTCAAAGGAGGGATGGGCCTCCTTGAAATTGATTACATATACAGATCTGCAATCGTGGGACTCAACACATATTTACTGACCTCACAAGATCCAAATCTAGTGAAAGTTTTGAAATATGAGGAGAATAAATCTAAGATGATGTCTCTGCTTAATTTAGCAGAAGCATATCGATGTCAAGTAGGAATGGAAATCAAACCTGAAGTGGATAAAAAACAGGCAACAAATGAATGTGCCAAAAACAAAAGAAAGAATATAAGGTGAAGGACCAGACGAGAAGGCAAGAAATGTGGAAAAAACATAAATATAGTTGCAAGTATAGAAAACTTCTGGAAGAGCTTAATGTTGAAGAACGAACGCAGGAATGGTTAAGGAGAGGCAAATTCAAACCAAGAAATGAAAGGTTAATATTGGCAGCCCAAGATAGTGGGCTTGGTTTACAAAGTCCATTGAACATGTGGGAGAAACAGACATATGTAGGTTTTGTAAAACCGAATTGGAAACTGTCACACACCTTGTTGCTGGTTGCGATGCACTAATGGCAGAGGGACTGTATACTCAAAGGCATAGTAATATGGTGAGACTGTTACACTGGAGATTGTGCAAACATTATGGTATCAAAATGGCTGAAAAACACTGGAAACGAGCCACAAAGAATCATAGAAAATTATGAAGTTTATAGCACATGGGATCATCCAGTACCAGCAGTTGAAAAGATAGATACTAGAAAACCGGATATTGTGGTCCAAGAAAAGAAGACAAAAGTAGCATTGATTATTGAAATCGCCATACCCAGTAACTACAGTGTCTTGCATAGAGAGACACAAAGTCATAAAATACCTGGCTCTGCAGACAGAAATGAGAGCTATGTAGAAGAAAGATACCCAGACAGTTCCAATAGTAGTAGGAGCAACTAGTCTTATAAAAAATAATTTACAATCGTACTTAGATGTATTACCAATTCATGTAACACTGTATGAATTGCAGAAGGAGCAATTACTGAGCACATTGTGGGTGCTGCGAAGATCACTTTTAGTTGACATCAAAGAGTAAAACAATACTAATTTCATGAACTTTAATAATACTTTGACTTAGGAATGGGGTCCATTCCCTTTATGGGACTGCTGCACATCCGCAAGTCAAGCACCACTCGAGTAATCCACACACATACCCTCAACCTAGTCTGTGACATCAGCAGGACTTATTGGTGGGTCAGCTGTGTGTCCCAAACACTCACCCAGCTGTGAAATGGACACCCTATCCACATCAGGCAGCAGAGTACCTCTTTACTCCTTTTTAAGCGAAACCTGGATAACTGAATGGTAAACAGGACATGCACCATTGGGATACCACCTGTATCCCTGTTGGACTGGGGCATCAGGTGCTGATGTGCATAAACATGGGCTAAACTCTGGACTAGGCTTATGAGAGCCAATTGCCTAGTAACCTCCTATGATCCTAGGTATACCATTTATGGCCCTGTGTGCTGTGACAGACTGTGTTGTTATGTCTCCACACCCATCACTGCCATCTACTGCGATGTGTCCCCTACGGGTGACATCTTAGTACCATGTCATACAGCCACCATTTGACAAATAGATGAGTGGTACTATAAGTGTATGGGGACAGTCCAGCAACATCTGTGTGACCCAATGACAGACAGCACTGCAAATGTGCTGTAGGGTATACTCCCTGCAGGTGTCCGACATCCACAGTACACAGATGTTTGCAGAATGTGTACATGTGCCTGATATATGTGAACCCTTTGCCAGACAAATGTGCATGTCTGTCAAACAGACAATACATAATGGTTGCTCCCAGATTGTGGGGAATCTGGCTGTCACATGAATGGACGACTGTGATGCTCATCGCCCATCAGAAGAGAGGACCTTCAATAGATGCTGGAAACTACAGACCCATTAGTCTGACTAGTTTTATATCCATAGCCATGAAAAGAATTATCATCAAAATTATCCACAAGTACATAGGAGATCTCCATACACTGGATACATCCCAGTTTGGCTTTGTCAAAGGAAGGTCATGTTTACTGAATCAGGTGGACTTCTTTGAAAAGGTCACTAAAGGAATGGATGAGGGGAAAATGGTGTATACTGCCTACCTATATCTGGCAAAAACATTTGATAGCTTCATTCCTGTATTCTTGCCCTATAAGACCCATTGTTGAGTACAATGCCCCTTTTGGCATGTACCTCACAAGGCACATGCAGCTGGAGAGACCACAGAGGTTCCTCATCAGAAGAACCCAGGGCCTCAAACATCTACTGTACACACAGAGGCTAAAAGTCCTGTTCCTTTACTCAGTCTCATACAGACTCCTCAGAGGTGATCTCTGTCTGGCATATAAAGCAATCTCAGACCCCATTTTGATGGGACTGCTACATATCCGCAAGTCAAGCTCCACTCAAGTAACCTGCACATGTGACCTCAACCTGGTCTGTGACATCACTAAAACTTGTTGGAGGAACATACTTGTGTCCCAGAGACTCCTCCTTCTGTGGAATACACTCCCTCTCCACATCAAGTAGAGTACCTCATTAACCCTTTTTAAGGGCAACATGGATAACTTGTTGGAGAACAGAAAATACGCTCCTGGGATTCCACCTGTCTCCCTGTTGGACAGGGGCATTGGGAACTGACTTGTAAGAACATGGGTTAAATTGTTTGCTAGGCTTGTAAGGGCCTCAGGGCCAATAGCCTAGTAACTTCCTATGATCTTATGATACAGTACCCTACTCGGGCATTGTCAACACACTTAGAATATTAGGTATAACTCCCTATATAACAGTGCTGAATAACTAGCTGGCTTATTGATAGGACCTAGGAGGTTAGACTTGGTGAGACCACCTCAACAAAGAGGCTACTCTTGTATTTCACATTAAAAATAGATAAACCAATCACTTTTTTTTAAAAAATAAGCATTATATAATATAAAACCAATGCAATCTAAACATATTAAAACAGATATTTGTGATAAGCAACCTAAAATTAATGGAAAAAATAGTATAATGAGACTCTGAAACATCTTAATGTTGCAAATATCTTTCTTAAGAACTCTTAAGGTTGAGATGATCATTTAAGCTGTGCCGGGGAGTTATTGTGGTATCCAACTCAGTTGACCAGCTACATGACTTAAAATCCAGTTGTGCCTCCAGATCTCCACTATGTATTTCTTACTGGTTCAACAAAATCCCATGCATAGAAACTTTAAACAATTAAATAAAAGGAAAACAAGGCATTTTGCTATATTCCTTTGAATGTTGTACAAATGCTTGTTAATACAATAATGACATTCACCATTTGACATCTTACATAAAAAACTTTACATGTATTATAACCAGCAAAATATACAACATTCTGAAATAGTTACAATTATTAGTATATTGAAATAAATATCCATGTCATTGCAACAAAGGAAGGAAAATTAGAAATGTATTTACACAGTGTGGACATGCTGCATACAAATGTCCCCATCTTACTGCTGTCACTTGGTGTAGACACACTAGTATGTTGAAAGTGCTCAGAAATGCCATTCTGTTACTAAATATGGAATTTTGTTACTAAATGTGGAATTTTCACAAAAAATAGAATAAATGCTAACTGATAAGAAACATCTAACTCCTCTTTGTGACACCATGTTGAGTCAGAATATCTAAGCTAAGAACCAGGTTCAAACATTTGTTAGTATTAACTGATGTTGTGTCATCTTTACTGTCATCAGAGACAACACTGATAGATTGTAGGGTCTGTGGATGTTTGTCCTTTCAGTCATCACCTCACTTTGTACTTCATGTAAAAGAGGGAAGTATCTCTTCTTAAGCAACTTATTCTTCCACTCCAGCACCAAAGAATAAATCAGCAGTTGTTAACCTCCTCGGTGGGATCATTTGTCCTTTTACAGTGTTAGCCTTTAGTAGTGCTGGTCACATGGTATAAAATTCTAACTTGCAATCACTAGCAACATCTTTCCCAACAATTGTAGCTGTCATTCATTCGCTATTAATGTTCTTTTCAAAATGGAAATAAAAAAAACTCCAGCTTTCTTCACAATAAAATTAAACTTTAACATTTATTATTTTTATTTATTTATTTATTTTTTTATTTTACATTTGTTGACCGGGCTAGTCTAGCTGGATACATGTCCATTTTCAGTAGAGGCCCGGGGAGAAAAGCTCCATAGAGGGTAGATTTGACAAAAAACATCAGAAGATCAGGTACTAAGTATTACATTCAAAGTCAAATGAACAAGTGAAAGGGTTATACAAATAATTTAAAGAGGTAAACAGTCTTAGGTAGTTGGAGTACCATAGCTACAATGAAGACCCTTGCAATTTGGATTGGGTGGAAATTAGGTAGTCCTGGGATGTTTGCTATTAATCAGGATTAGAACATGGGCATAGCCATTCGGACTTTAGGAGATCTTTGAGTTGTTTTTTGAATTGGTGGAGTGAGGTCTTGTGTCTTAGGTTGTTTGGGAGGGCATTCCAGGATTTTCCAATGGAATTAGCATAGAGTGCTTCACCTCCTGAATTGTTAGATTTAATAGTTTGAATTTGTAAGCTTTTGGATGATCTAAGGGATGTAAGGTTAGAGTAGGGGGTAAATATTTTGTTCATTGAGGGAGTTTTGTCAGGATGGTGGATTGCTTTGAATGCCTCAATGAGTTGATTAAGTTTGAGAATGTTAGGTAGTTCTAACCAATCTAGTGTTCTGAGATTGTTGCAATGATGTGCACGATAGGGCATTCCTGTTATAAATCTAGCTATGTGGTTATAGGTTGTAGATAGTTTGTTGAGTTCTCTTTTATTAAGGAAGGAGAATATCGGGGAGGCATAGAGGAGTGTGGAAAGGAGGTGAGTCCGGGCAATGGTTAGTTTAGTGTGTGGGGTTAGGAAGTTCTTAATTCTATACATGGACCCGAGTTTCCTGTTTACCGACTTAATGGTCAGGTTGATATGAGTATCAAATTTAAGCTTGTGGTCTATGGTCACACCTAGTAGTTTGGTGTGGGAGACAGGGTCGATTATGGTCCCATTATTGGATGTCACGTGAATGATGGGGTGGTTGGTGCTAGGAGATTCATTTCCTTGAGGGGTAGAAGTAGTGGGGAAAAACAGAAGTAATTTGGTTTTGGATGGGTTAAGTAAGAGTTTTAGTTCCAAGAACCATTTTTCAACTAGGGAAAAACAGTTTTGGGTTGCGACTTGGAGTTTGTCGAGGGAGATGTCAGAGCAGATCAGGGTGGAGTCGTCTGCATATTGTATGCAGGTGGCTTTGGGAATGATGGAGTGCAGATCATTAATAAATATGGAGAAAAGGAGAGGACCAAGGATAGATCCTTGGGGAACACCGATATTTGTGGGGAGTAGGTCGGATAAGCTATTTTCCCATTGAACAGCCTGTTGTCTACAAGAAAGGTAGTCATTAAACCAGTCTATGGTAGTTTTGCTAAGATAGTATGCCTGCAGTGTGTGGATCAACTGTTGGTGATTGACCATGTCGAAGGCTTTGGATAGGTCAAGGAAGAGCGCAGAGGATATTAATTTATTGTTTTGATTGTGGTTAACTGAGTCAGCAAAGGAGAGGAGAGCAGTAGTTGTGCTATGATGGAGGCGAAAGCCGTGCTGGGTGTGAGACAGGAGATTGTTTCGAGTAAGATGGGTAATGAGCTGCTTGTGAATGCAGCGTTCCATGATTTTGGCCAGAGGAGATAGTATAGCTATGGGTCTGTAGTTTGATGTGTCAGTGGAAGATCCACCTTTATGTAGAGGGATGATGTGGGAGATTTTCCAAATAGAGGGAATAGAAGCTTCTGAAATGGTCCGGTTAACCAAGATAGAAACAGGGTAGGCTATGGCATCAGATGCAATTTGTAGGTAATTGGCTGGGAGTAAGTCAGCCGCTAAGGTGGTTGGTTTGAGTTTATTTAGGAGGGTTGTAATATAGGAGGTAGGTACGGGTTGGAGGTTAAAGGAGGGTTGAGTTGGGTCTTTGGTTGAGGGTGTAGCCGAGGGAGAAGTAGTAAGTTGGTTGGCGAGGGACTGGATGGTTTCTGTGAAAAATGAATTAAAGGTGTTGGCTATTTCTTTGGAATCTTTACCAATGAGTTTTTCAGGGGTAGGGGTGGTGGATTTACCTGGATGAAGGAGGTGATTAAAACCGGCCCAGAATTTCTTGGGATTGTTCTGGTGTTTATTTTGGAGGTGACAGTAATACTGTTTTTTGTCAGTCAATACAGCTGCTTTAGTTGAGTTTCTAAGCTGAAGAAACTTGATGCGATCTAGTGGGGTTTTAGAGGTTCTCCATTTGTGCCAGGCCTTGTCTCGATGTTTAATTTTGGCTTTAGTGTCCTTTGTTAGCCAGGGTGCGTCGTACCTTAGTTCTAGTAAGGCAGCTTAGGAGCATGCGAGTCAAGTATTTTTAGGAAAATGTTATTAAAATATAACACACTCTCATCTAAGGGTAAAGTTTTTAGGATGGACCAATTGCATGCCTTAAGTTCTGCAATAAAATGGTCTGGGACAAAATTCTTACTGTTCCTAACTAGTCTGGATTGTGGATGATTTGAAGTTGGACACTTGTGCTTTATAATAAAGGTAATCAGGTGGTCACTAAGGTCGTTGGGAAGGGTCCCTGTAGTATAGTTATTTGGAGCCTTGTTTGTAAGTATCCAGTCAAGGATGCTCGCTTTTGTTGAGCATTACCAATTCTGGTGGGAGATAGAATATTTTGAGAGAAGCCATGTAAGTTAATGGGGAGAGGATTTGGGAGTTGAATAGAGGGCCCAGTTAATATTAACATCCCTAGAATTATGGTTTCTTGGGGATAGTTGGTAGCAAACCAACTGAGGATTAGTTCTAGGTTTTCAATATTTTTGCCTGGTGGTAGATAAGTTACTATGAGATTAATACTTTTTTGGTTGTTTAGGCGAATCTTTAGAGCAATTAGTTCAAGGTTGGGGATTTTTGGAGGTTGGAGTGGGTTCATGGTGATGTTCAGGGAGTTCTTGAACATGACAGCTATTCCCCCACCTTTTCTGGTTATTCGATCGCTCCTAAGGATGCTATATCCAGGTGGGATAATTTCTTCATCCTTAGTGCATGGTTTAAGCCATGTTTCCGATAGGCACATGATGTCAGGGGAGTGAGTTGCAAGCAAGGCATGTAAGTTGTGAACCTTATTATTAATACTTCTTAGGTTAAGATGAAGGATAAGGAGGGAGCCCACTAGGTTTCTGGTTTCTTTCAGTGTTTTGGGGCCTAAGTCAAAGTTAGGGCCTGGGTTGGGGTGGATATCTCCATCTGTTGTGATAGATTTTTTCAAGTAGTCAAATATTTTTTGGAGTTTAATTAATAATTTTAGGGTGTCTTTTGCTGTGGGAACCTTTGGGTGGCAGAGGGTAGGATGATTTATTTTAGGAGTCTGGTTATTAGCATGGTAGTGAGATGGAGGGATGGGTGTGGAGGGGTTATGAGAATGAATGGAGGTGTGACCTTTGGAGAGGAAGACTCCTGTTAGGGTTAGAGTTTCATAGCTGGTTGAGAGATAGGAAATAATAAGGAGTAATAGTATGAAGGGAAGGGTAGTAAAAGACTTTTTGTCCATGGTGTGAGGAGGTTAGTGAGTGTAGTGAGCTGGGGGAGGTTTCCTTGGTAAATAAGGGTATATAAAGAGCTGGAAGGTAGAGGATGTATAAGAAACTGGAAGGATGAAGGATGGAGTCTAACTGGATAGAGGTTAGTAGGTGGGTGGAGATTACCTAGTCAGTGTAGGCTAACAAGAAATGAGAGGGAAATGAGTGGGTGGAGATTGCCTAATCAGTGTAGGCAAGCAAGAAATGGGAGGGAGATGAATTAGAGCACAGGATAGTTGTGATTGGTTGGTGGAAAAGGGGAAGGGCTTAGTGACCTAATAAATGTAGAGGTAGTGGGGGCGGGTGGGAATAGGGGGCAGGGTGGGCCGAAGCGAGGGTGAAGCGGAGCGGGGCCTACACCACAAGGGTTGTTCCTGGGTCCTAAAGGTAACAGAGTACAATGTCAGCTTGTTTTAATTTCTTTACAATGTCAGCTTGTTTAGGCTATCCTGGATCTATCAGTAGGATATTAGGCTGGTGTTATGACCAAGTACTGCCTAATGCCTACAGCAGACATTTATCAAACAAAAACACTGAAGTTAGGAATATTTTCTTTACCCTGAGTCTCTTTGGGAGATTGTTAAGTAAAATTATTTGGGGTTAAGAGGAGGCTGGTGTGTGCATTCGCACTGGGAGTCCAAGTGAGTCAGCGACAAAAGTTAAGGTAGTACGCGTTGTCCGTCTGGCAGGGGGGCTATCTACAGGTAGAATAAGGGAGAGAGATAGAGGGTTTAGCAAACAAACTGCAGGGTATCCATTATGTAGTATGCTAAGTTCAGTAGTCTTAGAGCAGTATTAACAGGGTATTCACAACAGTGCATAAAGTAGCCGACAGTATAGTTAACTTCCTATAATTGAACAGTAGATACAATTAAACAGCACAGTATTGCAGTATATTCTAATGCAGTATCTAGTTAGTGAGCTATCCAATAGTTAAGTTAATCCAACTAGACAGCATCGTTGTACATTGTCTGCCCTATGTAACCAAACATTATTAACAGTTCATTACTGGTAGCATATTTAATACATGAACTAGTAGCATATTTAATACATGACCTAGTAAGAGACCAATCAGGTAGCGAATTAATTTGCAGTGGCAGACCTAAAATACATCGCTAAATAGCACTCAAATATGTACCAGTATTTGGAGTGACTGCAGGTAAAATAAGAGAACAGTACTCATTCTATTGAATAAAAGACATAGTTTTCATCTTTGATATTATTGTATAAATGCATTTGAAATGTTTCCAACAACCCACTAGATTGATAGTAAATATAAGAGGTTTGCCATCACATTTTCTAACAGCAATCTATCTAAAGTCATAATGGCAAGGATACAGAGTTGAAGACCATATTGTTAATGTCCAAATTAATCTGAGATTAGAACTGTTTGTTTTTAATGATGTATATTATATATACTAAGTGTATGATCATTGTACCTTGAAGCATAGGGGAATACTTACAGATACAGCAATCTCAGACATTTCTCACTCCATGCCTTATGTGCTTTAGACTATGTTAGTCAAACATTGAGTTCTTCATAGGTTGATAGATAAGTACTAGGCAAGTTGCCCTTGAGGGCCATTTTGTGCCTAGCCAAATCCCTGTTTGGTGCTAAAACAAAATTATCCCATTTGGTATTAGACTGGCATTACCCAGTCCATGGTTGATAATTATATTTTACCATTAGTGAGAAAAACTGGGATCATACCATAGATAATCTGATGGGACCTGTGCATGGCATAAAATATTTATGAGTTGCTTCTGTCTATTAATAGTACAGGGGCAGTCCTGGGGACATTTTTCTATTGCCCATCCATAGATCCAAGTTGTGCTTGAATATGGCCATGGATGAGCTTTGTATTATGTAGATAAAGAGTATGTTCCAGAGCAATTCATATATTTTGATAATTAGATATTGTGGTCTCAAGATTGTTCCCTTAAATATGACTGTGTTAGGAAAGTGATAATAAACCATGTAATATATCATCAATAAAATATGTGCACCATCTAAAGGTAGTTTGGATATAAATCCTCCTTTCAATCTAAATAAGAAGTGGTGTGGCTGGGGGCCATCACCACCCCCAAATCTCTGACTGTTTTTGCCATTAATAGTAATTCTGAAACACCAAATAGCTGTGCTTCAATTTTGAAAGAAAGAAAGAAAGAAAGAAAGAAAGAAAGAAAGAAAGAAAGAAAGAAAGAAAGAAAAAAAGAAAGAAAGTAAATGCCCACAGACGAGAAACAGTCACTGGAACAGAAACAAGTTTTCCGCGAGAAGAGCTCAAGTTCATGGAGAATACAGATTGTGTATATGTGCTTTAACAATAAAGCCTTCTGCGGTCGTTTAGTATATTTGCATTTTTAGCATAGTGCAAAGAATCTAATAAACAAGACTTATTTCCATTTACAACGTGTTTCGTCTTGCTCAACAAGAAATGCAATTATACAATTTGGGTGTATTAAAAATAACTCCTGGTTAAGGATGTGCGACTAATGAAAACATGAGTAAACATCAGCCATTATTTTGCCTGTAATAAAAGTTTTAATTCCTTTGTACCAGCCTCAACCATACTTCTTGCAATTTGTTTACAAAAAGTAGTGTGACTTAAAAAATAAAATCTTGTTCATTTAACTGGATGTGTCCACAACAACATAATGTCCACCCTTATTTCTTTTTCATACTTAACATTTTAGAATCTTTTGCAAGCTGTCCTTTAATGAAAAATGTCTGAAGGAGTCAACAAACTATCTATAGGATCTGTGTAGAGCCTACATGGAGTGTATCCATGTACATGGCCACAATGTGCTCTCAGCAATGTGCAATGCATATTAATGATACGTGGGGCCCCTAAGTGAGGTTTTGCGGCATATCCCAGAAGTGTTGGCCACAAAATCTCACAGAACAACATGGATAATGAATCCATGTACAGAAGAGCACCAGTGGTCCACCTCCATATCTTTCAACCTCTTAGAGCAAGAAATCTGTACAAAGCCATTAAATAAAGTGGGACAAAGGCTAAAAAATAAGGGCATTGGGATGTATTGCCCTTATAAACTTAGAAAGTTGACAGAATAAAAGGTTATGCATTAGTATGCATTTTCTGAGGATTATGAAGTTCAAAATGAAAACATCTGTCATTTTGTACTGACTTCCATCCTGAATGATTATTAAAAATCCACAAATTTTATGAGGAACACGCCAACAATATAAGCCAAAACCCTGGTAAAACTGCCAGAACTAGCTATATCTATATAGTTTGTTTTTTCTCCTATTTATTTTAAAATTTCCATGTTTGCACGATGCACCACGGTGTTTGGCTATGCTTACCTCATTTGTGCAGCGGAATTACCCATGTATCAGACGTGACCCAGACATCCAAAAATAGAAACTAGATGCTTTCACTTGCTATTGCTGAGCACTGCTGGGCATTACACAAACTCCATAAGTGGAGCTGTACCACACTCATACCATCAACTTAATAATGAATACTAAAATAGGTGACCACATGTAAGTAGCCTGTGGTGACATGTGTTGAGTGCTGGACTGGAGTACAGGTGGCCCTGGATTCCAGTCCAGGGTATGCAAACTTTATTTATACTGTTGGGACATTGCAGCTGATACAAATAAAGTGCTACTCTAAAAATTACTGTGGCATTTAATTGGTTGAAAGTTATTTGCTCATACATTCAAAAAAGCTGCATGCCGCTTAGCATCGTGGAAACCAGTGCTCTTGTTTTATGTTGCTTGTGTGATGGTAAGTGGCAGGCACCTTTTTTGAATGCATCAAAATGCAGACAGTGCTCACTCTCAGTAAGCACAATTGGCAGGAAAACATGATATTTAAATGTGAATTGGTGGGAATTGCACTTTAGATATTGAGTTTAAACTTGTGCAGATATTTCAGGTGTTGGAGAGAGTGTGTGATTCAGTGCAAAGTGCTGGGTTTCCAGTAGTCCAATGTCTTTATTGGGCTCATAGTTAAGGATCATGGACCCCACCTGATGCAGGAAAAATATGCTGGCTCCCAATGTAAATCCGAAGCCTGGTCTAGTTTGACAAGGGCTCTTACCAGTGTGACCGATATCCCTTGCACTGATGAACAATGTTGTCACCATTTTGACAGCCTCTGCTGAAGGAAAAGGGATACCCTTGATCAGTGGATCAGGGTGTGTCAGGTAGGGAGCACCCAGAGATGTGTGTATATATATATATATATATATATATATATATATATATATGAATTTAATTTAGTACTAGTAAATATTCAAGCTGATTATGGTAAAAACTGGTATTCATAATGCTTTTTTTCTTTTTCCCTTTTTCTACAGCTGCAGAAGAGAGGGCTTCGGATGTGAGGTCCCATGTGAGGTGGTTGGCCAGGATGCAAGAAGCATGTGCTATGTAAGCACACCCCACCTTTCAGACTGAAATCTCAGAACCTCTCCTCAAACACCAGCCATGTCTAAAGCAGATGAAAACCAATGTATCATGACTGTTCCCACCAATTGCAGTTATGACAGATACTGAGAAAGCACACTGTTGGATTTTGCAACATTTGAAAATGCTGAGCGCAGCTTAGCATTATGCAAACATGTTGCCCATATTTGCGCAATGGGAAACAATAAAGTGAAGTTAACAAATACAGATATTATCATAACTAACAATATTAGTGTGTCATTCATCAGGAAAGATCTTAGGATATAAGAAATACTAGGTCAACTGGTATAATTCAAGGTGACTATAATGTGAAGTGGGACACCATTGAAAAAAGACAGATGTCTGCTGTATTAGAACCCTGGACCTTATCTTTGTTAGTCCTACACTCACAGCTGTTGCCAGTAGAAGGATTAAATAATACACGTGTATGTTTAATGACATTACTATGTAATACAAGGTTACATTCGTAAAATACAAGTTGCAATCCTTGTATCAAAGCCCAGGACCATGTGAACTTCAGGCCAACACTTAACATCTGCTGCCACAGGAGAAGTTACATGAAGATTTACTACAATAATATTTATCCTGAGGTTCTCACTTAACACACAGAGCAGTGGTGCTTAGTGGGTTTGCACTATGCAGACTGACATTAAGAGTATGCATCCCAGGTCTGTTTTTAGATGTTTAGTTCCTATCTTCTACCTTGGTGATCCACTTCTACAGTTTGTACACCGCCGCTGTGTGTGCAAACTAGCAATGATGCCATTTGTGCTATGAGCAGCAACACGCAAACAGTGGCTGCAAATATTGAGATAAAAACAAGTGATAATCAGCAGAATATAAAATCAATTTATCACATACACCACTAGACTATGTCACTACATAGGAAATATACCTACATAGTTCAATAATCCAATTTATCATCCAAGTACGTGTCAAACACAGGATGGGTGCCTTAATCCTGTGTTTCAAACATACACCTTTGAAGCAAGCAGCAACCTTTCAACCCCTTAGAGCAAAGAATCTGGACAAAGGTACAAATAATGGTGGGGGCAAAGGCCTAAAAATAGGGACACTCTATAAATATTGCTCTTACATACTTAGGAAGTGGAACAAGAGCAAAGAGGACATCCACAACTGTGGGCGGTACAGAGGCATCAAACTCCAATTACACTGCATGAAAGTTCTGGAGACGGTGATTTATAAAGAGATAAACAGAGTAGCAGAATGTAAGATGGGACATGAGCATTTTGGATTCAGATCAGGATGCAGCACAACTGACCAGTATTTGCAGTGAGACAGATAGTTAAGAAGAAGATAGAGATGAGGAAAGAGTCCAACTGAGCATTCCTAGGCTTGGAGAAAGCAAATGACAAGGTCCCAAGAAAACTGATCTGGGCAGTACTGTGTTGTTCTGAAGTCCCAGAAACATTGGTAGAATTAGTGCAGGCTATGTAGAAGGACCCAATGACTCAAGTATGAACAGTGTTCAGCCTCACAGAGGGGTACTGAGTGGGAGTGGGTGTACACCAGTTTTGGCTTTGAGCCCACTACTGTTCATACTGGTGATGGACTAAATTAGCAAACAGGCTGGAGGAGACATATCGACAAAGTTGCTGGATGCAGATGATGTGGCATTACAGGCAGACTCTGAGCAAGAACTTCTACAAAGAATAGGAGAATGGAATGCAAACCTGAAGGCACATGAGATGAAACTGAATACAGATAAGATAGTACTAATGGCAGTAAATTGGGGAAATTGGAAGAAGCTGAGAAATGAGATAGAAGGGAAGATAGTGGAACAGGTAAATGGCCTCAAGTATTTGGGAGGGGTGGTTGAGGAGAAAAAAAGTCTGAATGAAGAGGTCAAAGCTAGAATCAGAGGGGAGGCAGCCAACTGGCATAGAGTCTCAGGTGTAGCCTGTAACAGAAAAATGCCAAACAAACTGAAAAGTAAGGTGTACAAGACAGTAGGGGAACCAATACTACTGTATGGTACAGACACCTGGGCAGTAAAGGTAGAGCAGATGAAGAAGCTAGAGGTGATAGAAATGAAGTGCCTGAGAAGGGTGGTAGGATGCACACTGTGGAACAGACAAAGAAAGGAGTACATAAGAGCAGAAGAAAAATTAGCTCCAATTGCAGAAAAGATCAAAGCAAACAGATTTTGGTGGGTCAGAGGTGAAGAAAAGCAGAAAAGCAGAAGACAATCTGGAAAAGAAGATTTGGGACAGACAGGAAGAAAGTAAGATGAAACAAGAACATCCAACAAAGAGGTGGATGGATTGTGTGAAAGAAGATCTGCGACAGTCAAGCATGAGTGTTGAAGAAGGCAGAAGTGTGGCACTGAATCAAGAGAGATGGCGACAGTTAATACGATACCCCAACCCAATGTAGAAAATGGGGAAAAGGGGGCTGATGATGATGATGATACTTAGGAAGTAGATAGAATAACAGGTTATGCATTAGCATCAGTTTTCTGAAGGATATAAAATCTGAAACTCAAATGTGTGCTGTTGTTTCTTGACTTCTTGACTTCAGTCCTCAGTGATTTGCCAGAAAACCACAATTTTATGAGAAACAGACCAAATATATGAGTTCAACATCTGGATATTTTGTGGAAATCTGTACAGTTGAGAGGGATGTCCAGCACACAATCAAATTGAAAATTATATACAGTCACAATAAAATATTGCATTTTACCTGTTCATTTAGTGAAGTGTTTCACTTTTAAAATACTGCACTTACTGATTACACACTCCATTATGATGTTTGCTTGCAAATATATAGCACTATTTTACATGTCTGTGTTTCTTGGTCATTCATCAGTTATCTGTCCAGTAGTCTGGGACATACAGTGTGTACATCATTCTATATCATTGCATTTACAATGTCAAAGGATATTAACTGGGAATAATATGATATGTGGCTAACAACTAAGGAAAGACAGGTTAGATATCACAAACAAGCATTGCTATGGCACTAAGAAGACTGTGCTGGTCTGTTTACTCTAAATGTCTGACATCCTGCCTATTGTATGATTTAGATATGGTTGAGAACTTTTATCTCTAATGCATTCCTAGTACAGATGTATAGTGTTGTTGGAGGATGGTGTTAGCCTGCTAGTTGTTGAGTCAGTGTGCTATGGCTTGTCTCATAGCCAGTGCAAGGACTTACTGAGCATGGTTATGTCTGTCTACAACAACACCTGCTGCTGGTTCCTCCTCTGAGTCATCATTGGCCTGTGGCTGTGGTGACCTTGGCATTGTCAGTAGGATGTGTTCCCCTTTCTCTTGATGATCCTGCTGCAGCTGTTTTCACTATACTAAATTGGGTAGCATAGCACATACTATGAGCACTGAGGGACATGTCAGTGGATTGTAATGGTGCCCTTGGCAAAGGTATGTAGGCAGTGGCACTGTGAGTGCAGTAGCTAAAAAACATGCTCTATGACATTACAGGTTGGACTATGTGTCTCATTATGGTATCCATGTGTGTGTGTGTGTGTGTGTGTGTGTGTGTGTGTGTGTGTGTGTGTGTGTGTGTGTGTATGTGTGCATGTGCGCACGCATCTCTGAAGGGTTTCCTCAGCCATGACTCCAATGCATAGCACACATCCACATCTAAGTGAGCATTGGAGATATCCCCCATAGCACACATCTGGTGCAGTTGGGGAATTTGGCACATATGGAAGTCATGCTAACTGAAAGGGTTCCCAGCACACATATTACAAATGATTCCCATGACATCACACATGACTTGGCAGGTGTTTGGGTGGTAGATCTTACAGTTAATGTAAACCCTAGCCTCTTCCCTGGGTGTTGTTCTCACGTGTACATGACTGTCACGTATGACACACATTAATGCAGAGTAGTGAGATATATGTTACAATTCTAGCATACTTGTCATCCTCTCCTCAGAAGATATGTTAAAATATATGTGTTGTCTGCTATATTGTAGCATAGCATGCAGGAATGTTTGGAAGATCTGGATGACACACCAAGCATGCTTCCTAGTAGTCTATTAAGGGTACCTATGGTTAACCTACTAACGTCAATGCATACCTTATTTTCCACTGGGATTGATTCCCTGCATTTGGCTTTGCATCTGACTCAAGGCTGCCAGAGGTCTCACAGTTCCTCTACTGTATTGTTGGCCTGGAAAGTCTTCACCCTCTCTGTCTATGGCTATTGGCAGCAACAGCAGCAGCAGCAGCAGCATTGGCTTCAGCCTGTAGCACAGACAAGATGATGTAAAAGTACCTGCTACTAACAATCTGCCACTGCTTACATTGTGTCTGTACGCCACTATTTTCTCACTCAACATATAAGAAAGGGCATGGTGTTGACATTGATGCCTTATATCTTGTTGAGTAGCTCCACAGGATTGGTTAATTAGCATGCAATTCAGCAGTGTATGCTGTATTTATCATCCCTGAAGCACAGACTAGGTCAGATGCTATCAATTACCAATGTCATCATCTTCTTTCGGCTGTTCCCGTTAGGGGTCACCACAGCAGACCACCTTTGTACACTGTTATAAAAGGCAAATGTATAGCTCTGCAAACCAGTGTGGATGACAGTTATTTCATAAGTCAAACTTAGCTACACATTTCTTTTGGAGCAGTATATTTTGACAGAGGAGTATTGCACTCCATCGGGTATGTATCCATTTTGTTATCTAAATAATGCACATGTTGGAATGTACTTAGGAATAATGTGAAGTAAATCAGTAAGCGTTTGTTAGAACTGTACTCATGACATGGCCTTGTACTTAAATAATGCACATGTTGGAATGTACTTAGGAATAATGTGATGTAAATCAGTAAGCGTTTGTTAGAACTGGACTCATGACATGGCCTTGTACTTACATAATGCACATGTTGGAATGTACTTAGGAATAATGTGAAGTAAATCAGTAAGTATTTGTTAGAGATGGACTCATGACATGGCCTTATTTACCAGCCATCTGAGAGGTACAGAGGATGTAGAGTAGGCCGAAGGTATAATGCTGTGTGAGAACTATGCACACATTTCATGGATAGGCCCTTTGTGAGCACTTTTAACATTGTACTGTTGTTTGGTTAGCACAATTGTCTCTTAGCCTGTTATTTATTTATATTTTTGGGGGGGTGATGAGTTCCTACTATGGTAGAAACTAGAATGGACTTTTGTGTTGGGTGTATGAGCATAAGTGAGTATCTGTTATGGCACAAACAAGGATATGTTCCTCATGATACTCTCCTTGTTTTGTAGCCTCAGTGTTATTTTTGACCACTGTTAAATCTTTAAATTGTAATCAAGTGGTGAATACTGACAGCCTTCCAGTACTGCTTTATATGTATCCAGTTTATCTGTACTTAAGTGATCCTTATATGTGTTATTGTTATTTTGTCTTTCAGTAAACAATATGCCCACTAATCATAGGCCCCTGTTTTCTGAGGCAGAGAATAACTTCATAATTTAAGCATTACACCAACATCATGCAGTCCTGCTGTCCAGAGGGTGGGCTAATATGCCAGAACGTGGAGCTCTATGGGACAAATTTGTACAAAACCTCAGTGCAATTGGGTGGCACAATTGCAGCTACGAGCAGGTGCGACACAGAGACATGGACATGATTCATGCTGCAAGGAGGTATGCAGCTGAAGTGGCATGTGGTCATCAGGTCACTGATGGTCGGCCTGCAGCAGGACATCCTCTCATCACCACTGAGGAATTCCTGGTAAACATTGCCACACAGGACAGTTCCCAGCAATCCTTTACCCAATGTGTTCTGGATGTGGGTGCCACTCCTGCATCTCAGGAGGAGCTTCCAGGTATGCTTTGTTAGATATCAGTAAAATACTGTTGCATTCATTCTGTAATAGTGTATATAGTTTATATGTGTGTCAGGTTGTTTTTTTTTTGGTGGGGGCATTTAAGATAGCTGCAGTTTTAAGGTCACTTATAGGTTGTCAACCACATTCTTGTTAATATTGCAGTTACTGTAGATATAGATTAATAGAAGTATTACCCCCTGTTATACTGTTAAATGTGATGCTGTTGCTATTACCTCTCCCTTTACTTTTTCAGGACTGTCAGGAATTGACAGATAGGCCTCCTGCAGTTGGTAAGCAGAATACATGTCAGTAATGTAGATGTATTCTGATATATCTGCTAAAGTAAAAATAAAAATATAAAGCCGACCAACACAGCTGTAAAATAAAAGATTTATTTGACTTACAATAAAAACAGTCAAGACAGCCCTTTATATATAAAAAAAATTACCTCATTGAATTTTTCAATTAGATATGTCACATGATTTTATATATATATATATATATATATATATATATATATATATATATATATATATATATATATATATAAAGGGTTGTCTTGACTGTTTTTTACTGTAAGGCTAACTTTGTACATTAAATCTTTTATTTTACAGCTGTGTTGGTCGGCTTTATATTTTTATTTTTATTTTGTAGTTTCTTGTGTATTTTGTCGACCTTGACAGGGCAGAGGCGCTTTTTATATTTCTATATCTGCTAAAATGTCATCTCAGGACTGTTGTATGGATTGCTGTACTGTCTGCATACTCACCAACTGTACAGATATTTGCAGAATGCACAGATGTTTGACTCATGCATCTGGCCCATATTTAAGATCATAGTAATTGAGTTGCAAACTACTGACAAGTCATTAATGACTAGAGACATAAAATAATGACAGAGATCTCACATTCAGGCTGCATACCCTTCCGAAATGTCTTGGTGAATCAATGCTTTCTAGGTTTGTAAGGGAATATGTCACAATGGTAACTATTCTTAGGCCTTTGTTTACCCATTATTCATGGCTTTGTCCACATTTCTCGCTCTAAGATGTTAAAAGGTATGACTGTCTATAATAGTGATAGCAGTGTAAATTGCTTAACATATATTGCAGCATAGTAGTGCTGGTATTAATGTATTCCTGTTTTCCTTTCTTTTCTCACAGATGAACATGGAAGTGGTTCTGTGTCCCCTACACCACCTGATGTCAGTGTCTCATCAGACTCTGATGATGATGGTGGCCAAAGTGAGGCCCAGTGGGGGTTTCACAGGCTGATTCTAACACAAAGGGTTACATCCAGTGACTCCCTCTCATTATCACCAGATACAGCCAGTATGCCTATGCATAACCAGTCCACTGAGGCCATAGATATTGGACAGTTGGAGGGCGAGGACACTGACCAGTGAAGTGTGGCTACTGTGGCTTAAGTGACTGTTGACACTGGCCATGGCCAAACAGTTGGTGAGGTGCCACACAGGTAGATTGATAGGGTGCTGAAAGGAAGCCTGCTGTCCCTCTCCAAATTGTTACAAGTGTCTCATCACGTGTCACTCAGTGTATGTTTAGGCCCATCATGGAGGCACAGGCACATTCAGAAAGGAATTCCAAAAGAATGCTCAGGGTTATAGAAGCAACACAGTCTGACATCTGTGACTGCCTTCACTGTGTTGTTGATTCCCTGGATTGGTTGAATGATACATTGTAATGGGATGTGTCTGTGAGGGAATGCAGAGTATCTGCCATGGAACACATATTGTCTATGATGGAATGTCTGCTGAGATGGGTTTGTTGGCCTTGTAGGTGAAGGTCAACAGCCACATCAGCTGAGAGCCAACATGGCCATGCTGAATCATGCTCCCATAGTGGCAGCACCTTCACTGACATAGCAGGCCATGGGGTCATGGTCCTGGGCATTTCCATGAAGGAAGCACATCCAGCAGACATTGGTCACCTTCAGGTAGTAGATCGGCTTCTGAACTTGGGTGTGAAGGTGCCAGTGCAACTCCTGGCAGAGCCAGTTCTCATGCACGGGGGTGGAGACAATGAACTGTCAGCTCTACCATTCATGGCTCACAGCTGTCCAACATACAGACATGTAGGGTTAGCACTGAGTTTGACTGTGTTCATGGAGACACTCACACACCAATGTCACATTGAGGGTAGCTACAGACACACACACATTTACATAGTCCATCTTGCCTGCTTTTCTTGTTTACATACACACACACACACACACACACACACACACACACACACACACACACACTCGCCAACCTTTTGTGTCAGCCTAGACCATCTGCATCCCCACACAACACCCTGTGCAAGTGATGATAACTGTGTCACATGCCTGCTGTCTATATTTTGGATTCATGAATACTAAAGCTAATGTATCTGATGCTCAGGGTAATTATGTACCTGTACCTGTATGCAGCTGTTTAGACAGTTGCTAGCATAATAATTTATCTACTTTATAGTGGATACTTTTGTAAGGGCTGTGAAGTCAGACAATTAAATGTGTCTTATTAATATATCTAACTTTCTCTTTAAGGATTGTTTAGTACAAACATATGGGTGCACATCCAAAGTCAACCCATCAGATTCAGAGTTCAGGATTGTATGTCAGCACTGAAGACAAATCTCATCAGAATGGTACTACATTATAATGGTCCTTTTTGCATGTATATTACCATAGGTTCTGAGGTTCATAGGATGTGACTAGAGTATTGACCTGATGGTGTTTAGAAGCATAGCTGTTACATCACAATATAATATTCAAAGGTACATATAATGCATGGCCAAGTTTTGTCTAGCAAGGGCCACCCATATCCATGAGAGAAGCAGCAGCGATCCATGGCAGGCAATGTTTTCACATCAAGTCATTCAGCCTGTCCTTCAACAGGGTAATGGAGGTGCTCTGCTTGACATGGATTGAAATCTAATGCGTTGGAGAGATGACAAGCATGTTCTATGTATGTCATAGTGTACATTCATGTCCCTGGAACACATAACTCTAGTCCCACATTAGTTATGGATGTGCAGCATTTTCATCCCATTTTGGCCACAGATAGCCCTGTAAGGCATACATAATCTGTCTCAAAACTATCTATATGGTACTGCACACAGTGACAGCTACTTCAGTCTGCCCACAGAAGACACATGTTTGGAGACCCTCTGATGTTTTATTACTCAGACATGTCTCAGGTCTGTCAGGTTGGTCCAGGTGTCTGGTACAGTACACATCAGAGACAACTATATTCATTAATACAGCCAGTGATGGATGAGTATAGGGGATTGATAACACATATTGCTATTGATATAATGCTGTTGCTAATCAGATGTAAGATATAGAATGCCTACCTCCCAACAGTAGACCCAGGTTGCAATCAACATGTATTCCAAGGTCTATCAATACAGAAGTGGGGAATAGTGTTCTCTTGGTTAACTTACAATAAGCAGGAACATTTATTATTACCACAGGGTAGGCTGATATGCATTTATGTGCAGTTCATGTAACACTGATGGCTTTGTCAGCAGTCATTAGTGCCACAAAGATGGCTCCAGTCATTAGTGCCGCAAAGATGGTTTGCCACAGACCCTATGTTTTGTTCAGGACTTCTGAGATGTATATATCAAACATGAGGGGCCACAGCACTGACACTTCTGTTACCTCACAGGTGACAAATCTGCTGCTTGAGGTGAAGTATCACACTGTGAATGAATGTTGTTGGTCTGTGATCTGTGGTCCCATTTGCAAAGGTTTTGCAGCCACAAGATACCCTTGGGAACACCTAACTAGAACATATCTAGTGCTTGGAGGTCACCTATTTTCTTGAGGTTGCATAAAGGTATGGTTCTATAATTGCACATGTATTTTGATGATCATCTCTTGTGTGGTTGGAAAATGGTCACTGTATTCTATTCATTGTGGACAACAGCATAGACTGTGGTTGAATATGGTGCCTAGTGAAGTAGCTCACTGTTGAAGCACATGAAAAACACAGGCTGGAATGCCATCTGGTCCCATGGAGACTGTTGTCCTAGTCTTGGAGAGAGCAGTGATAACTTTTGCATTGTAGATATCACAGTTTGGAGGTGATGTTGCACACACGGTTTGTAGTAGGTCTGGTGGTGGCAGGGGGGTCACTTTTCAGCCAAATGTGTCTGCTAGCAGGTTTGGAATTTACACTGGGTCAGTGTGTGTGCTTCCATACCCAACTGGATCCAAAAACATCTGCATTCTATATATTAGTTTGCAGATGTAAATGAAGAAAGCCTTATGTCTATCCCAGTATATGTTGTTGTGTAAATTATTAACAGAGGTGCTCTGTGAGGGTATTTGAAGGAGTCTTATTTGCATGTTTATACTGGGGAGAGTGGCCTTCCAGTCCTGTTTTCTTAAAGTTGTATATGTAAACAGCTGCTTCCTTTACTTACTGTATAATGCAGTAATGACAGACATCCACCAGTATAGTTTGCATTTTCCGGAGGATCCTTGTTTGCGCCTATCAGACGTGGCTGTGTGTATACATTTGTGTAAATGTGTAGACAGGGCATCAGGGATTAAGTTACTATAGCTGTTAATGTCCTTTGTTGAAACTGTGGCTTGCAGTGGCAGCTCGTGATATTTGACTGCAAGACTGCAGCCCCCCCCAGCTGTAAAACTAGAATCAAAACATCCCAGAACACTGCACACATGCAGAAACTTGAATCCAGACTGCTGTTTAAGCAGTCCAGATTTGGAAAGAAGGCAGCAGTCTACAGATGCCCCAGATGTCTATGCGGTTGTAACCACATAGACTGGAAGGGGATTGGACTGCAAAATTTGCAGTGTCAGAACAAGACAAGTGCTGAGAAACAGGATCTGCTGAGGCAGCATGCTTCCGGCCATTCTCAGAATGAATGCCAAGACAGCAGCAGCCGAGATGAACTCAGACGATTCAGAGTGTGTGTGTGTGTGTGTGTGTGTGTGTGTGTGTGTGTGTGTGTGTGTGTGTGTGTGTGTGTGTGTGTGTGTGTGTGTGTGTGTGTGTGTGTGTGTGTGTGTGTGTTACAATTAAGCCAAGACAGGGTACCTGCACTAAGAACCAGCCGAGATGAACTCAGACGAAGATGACTGATTCAGTGTGTGCTATGAACTCAGGGGCAAGCAGAGAATTCTCTCAGGTACATGCGATTCACTCAGAGCATGCTACTAACTCGGGGCAAGCGGGCAATTCACTCAGGTACATGTGCTTCACCCAGAGCATGCTACAAACTCAGGGGCAAGCACGCAATTCACTCAGAGCAACTGGACTATGAAACGGAGTGTGTGTGAGAGTGCTCCAAATTCAGGGGCTAGCAGGCAATTCACTCAGAGCAACTGGACTTTGAAACAGAGTGTGTGTGTAAGCAGGCAATTCACTCAGAACAACTGGACTTCAAAATGGTGTGTGTGTGTGTGTGTGTGTGTGTGTGTGTGTGTGTGTGTGTGTATGTAAAATTCCCCTGTTGATATACATACTGGTGGCTAGAGAAAACTCAGGATACCTGGTGGTGGTTAGAGAATACCTCATTCTTGAACCCTGTACCTTGGGTGCAAGTTGCAAGAGCCGAATTCCCTACCCACCACCATTTGTGAAAACTTTGCAAATGTTTGCCTCATATTTTTGTTCTGTTCTGTTCCTCATAAAATCTGTGGTTTTTGGGTACTTAACTCATTAAATAGTTGATGATGCAGTAGTAGCATTGTTGCCTCATAGCTAGAGGTTCTCTGGTTTGATTCATGACTGGGGTGCCTTCTGTGTGGTGTCTGCATGTTCTCCCTGTGTTTGTGTGGTGTGCTCTGGTGTCCTCCCATGTTACAAAGACATGTGTTTCAACCTGGGCCTCTGCTAAAAATTGCCTTTTGTTCCAAGTCAGACTTTCCTGGTTAACAAATGTTAAATAAATTAAAATGACAGGCATTTGAATTTCAGACTTCATATTCTTCAGAAAGTACATGGTAAGATAAAACCTTTTATTCTAGCAATGTTCTAAGTTTATAAGATGAATATTGGAAACTTGCCCCTATTTTTGGGACTGTATTCCCCCATTATTGGCTTCATCCAGGTTTTTTGTGCTAAGGTTGAGAGCTACAATGTGAACTGAATTCACTGAATATGTTTTGGGGGTGTATTCCCCCATTACTGGCTTTGTCCAGATGTTTTGTGCTAAGAGGTTGACAGCTATGGTGAGATCTGCATTCACTAAATGGTAGCCATTTAAGTTTCAGTCTTCCTCTCTTTCACAAGACAGCTGATTTGGCATAGTTGTGTGTTGCTCTGACTTTTTTTCACAGGGTCCTGAGTTCAAACCTTGGTAGTGAAATGTATGGTGGTAACACAGCATTTTATTCTATGAAATTTCCAAGATTTTACAAGCAATGTTTAAAATATGTCCCTGTTTTTTTGGCTTTTGTCCCCTCCGGTAAATTTTGGCTTTTTCCAGATTTCTTGTGCTGCAAAGTTGAGAGATACAGCTGTGTGGAGTAGATTTTACAAGAAGCTGAGAGCTGCAGGGGAAGAAAATTTTAGTGCTGCTTATGCTGAGTCTGCTTGTATTGTTAATAGCGCAACAGGTAGTGTCCTTTCTTTTGATGCAGAAGGCTGTGGGTCCTACTCCCACAGTATGTAGATGCATTGCTGATACTGTACTGCGTTGTAAAGTGGATGGATACTGCGGTCCTCTTTGCCGAAGATACCTAGTATGTATGAACTTTTTATCAGTTTGCCATCCATTCCCTATTGCAATATTACTAGCTTATCATTTTTTTAATGTAACATAGGCAATTTATTCCTCAAGGGCAACAGACACTTTATTTGTAGATGTAACAATGAAATATAAAGTTGTTTGCTAGCAGCAACCTCTTCATTAGTTACAGATCCCTTTAATATGGAATTATTTAGATGACTTTTACTTTTTCAGAGATTGTGCATATTTACTGATATTGGTGGATTGTAGAAGTTTGAGTACACTTTTATAATGGAAATGCTCTGAATTGGGCAGTTTTGTCATTATTGGTGCATACATTTTGTTTCATTCTTTATGGGAAAAATGTTCAAATCAAATTTAAAATGCCGTCTAACAACTGTTCTGTATTATACAATAAATATAATTTAATACAATCAGGAAGGTGTATCAATGAACGCATGTATGTTTCATGTGCAAGGGGCCCATGATTTGAAAGCAACCCAAAGTTAATCTTTATCTGCCACTGACAAAATGTATTTTCTTTGAATGTGGGTTTCAATGCTGTTTCAATGAATGTGAGTTTCAAGGGCAGAGAAGTTTTAATGCTAAGTTTTTTTCATTGTGAGACTACATTGCTTTGTTTAGCAGATATCTATTAGTGTTTGTGCTGTAAAATGCAAAATAAAACTTTCAAATGAAATCCAAATCATCTCAGAAGTAAAGCAATATGCACATTACAGTGTTTATGGTAAATGGGGTGAAATAGCCAAGTAATAGGACATTAGAATGGCTGAAGGGGGGAGGCTCCATTTGACCATGATTTTGTGAGGGGGAGAAGAGCAGCAAACTCAAAGACAGCCCCGGCTGAACTATATCTCTCAACTGTCTATATTTTTGCAGAATTAATAGATTTTTGCTTCTTATTTTTGGTTTGTTTCTCATGAAATTTGTGGTTTTCTGGCAAATAATTTAGGAATTAAGTCACTAAATAATGACAGACATTGAATTTCAGACTTCATAACCTTCAGAAAAATGCATGCTAAAGCAAGACCTGTTATTCTATCAATTGTCTTAGTTTATACAAGAGCAATTTTAATACTGTTGGTATGTTCTCCCAATATATTTGGCCTTGTCCAGATTTCCTGCATTAAGAAGTTGAAAGATACATGCAAATAAATCATTTTATAGAATTAGGAATATCCAAACCTCTCAACTGCCCCTGATTTTGGCTCAAAATGTTGCTCTCCCCCTAATAATCCCTCTGCAAAATGGCAATTTTGGAAGAAAATATGGAGGGTTTACAATTATAAATAACTGTAATGATCAAAGTTATAGAGTACTTTTATTTCAGAAATGCATGTCAATTCTCTTATTTTGTCAGCTACTCAAGCTAACAGTACTAATATTAAAAAGGTATCCTTTTTTTGACAGGTTCCCAGCCATATTGTGTGGGAATTTTATATTTTTGGATCACATTTTTGGTCCATTTTTCATAAAATTGCAGTTTTCTGGCAAATTAGTGGCAAATCATTAAAGATTGAAGTTAGAAAATAATGACAGACATTTGAGTTTTAGATCTCATACCCTTCAGAAAATGTATACTACTGCAAGGCCTACTACTATTCTGTTATCTTTCTACGTTTATAAGAGCAATATTTAAAAATTGTCTTTATTTTTGGCCCTTTGCCCCACTTCTATGTATGGCTTTGTCCAGATTTCTTGCTCTGAAGTTGAGCCGTATGACAAATGTGTCAGAGCCATCACCATCAGCCAGAGACATTTCAAATTGTGACATACTTGTTGCACCCCACTCCCCCATGTAGTGACCCTGGATGAGTCCAAGCAAGGCCAGGAGCAGTTATGCAGTGTAAGTGTGCAGAGTATTCCCCTATCCAAGGTAGACACAAGTACAACAGTGGCTTTTCATCTGTCCTTGATTTTGCAGAATGTTCTGGTTTTATGTCATATTTTATACTGTTGATTAATGCTTCTTATTCAGAAAATGCATGCTGTTGTAGTGCCCTGTTGCTCTGTGTTTAAGTAGCAATGCTTTAATGACCATCAGGTAAGCTTGTCTGAGATTGTAAGATGCAAGTAAGCTTTAATATGCATACTGTTAAAGAATTACCAACATTGAAAGCCTGTTTGTTGCTGCCATGCAGAGATTATTTACATAACTAGATAACATATAAGCCTTAGGTATTGAAATGCATATGACAGTATTTGTAATAAAGGACAGGATTGCCATGCTTTCAGAAGTTCATTACATTTGTTGGAGACTTGCAGTCATTTTTGCAGGCTTTACCCGTAAACTAAACAGAATGCCAATCTATCATGTGTGGTCCATAACCTGTGCAATAATCCTTTAAGCAATTTATCCTGAGATTGTTTCTTGTTTGCTGTTCATTTTTTACTTTGATCATGCTTTCCCCATGAAACAAGTATATAGTTGTTGTCAGGCAGCAGGTCTTTTTTGGATAAGAAACATTTTTACAAGTGGGAGTATCACAGAGATTGCTACTTTCAGCATGTTACTTGGTACTTTTATAAAGCTAAATATAAATTATAATTAGAACTGTAGTGCAAGGAGAAGTGGTTTGAGTTGAGTGCTGCTTGATCTTTTTATACTTGATTTTGACTGGCATTCCAGTAATGTATTTAAAAAGTAATTTATTTTTCATGCCTCACAACCTTTTTGTTTCCATCTAGATATTAAGTAAGCTGTCATGTAGCCAATGCATTGAAATATTTTTTCTTCTACACTTTATGTTGTCTTGATTGAACTCTTGTAATGATGGTTTGGCACCCAAGGCAGCGTATTTAATTAAATTTCCAGTTGTTGTGGTTTTGAGTATAGCCCCGCCTTTTCTGGTTGGTCACACCTCTTCCCATTGGCCACACCCATTCAGCTGTCTCCTGGAGCCCCCCCCCCTTTGATTTGAAGTCACCAGCCACCACTGGTGGCTTGAAAGTAGATTACACCATCCCTTAGGAGAGTGTAGTTGCCTTGGATGATATTTTTGAACCTGTCTCCTCCTCTGCTGAGTTCAGTTGGGAGGGTGGCTTAATGGTTAAGGTGCTTGCCTTGCAAGCACAAGGTGCATGGTTTGAGTCTCACAACGGATAATTGGCTAGGCTTAAAATGACTCGCAAGGGCAGTTAGCTTAGTACTAATCTATGAAACTATGAAACTATGAAGTAGCTATATCTACTTCAGAACATACCACCTTATACTTGGATTAACAGTGCAGGTACTACACATGTGCCATTACATTGTTCACTCATATTGTTGAGGTATAGGTCTAGAATATGAGAACCTTGTGGGGTAGTGCAGTATTTCTTCCATGGCATTTCAGTTCACAAACTCCAGGTAATATTGCGCAAGTGAGTTTGTTGTCCTATAATTATCCTGATCAATGGATGAATACTTTCACTCACCCCTGCCCGGGTTGTTTTGTTCTACTTTAATTGTTCCATGTAGTAATATATAGGCTGTGTCTTTTTGTGTTTATGGATGGTGACCTATTAATGGTGATAACATGAAGGGGTTTCCTATTCATAGTATGTTGGACATAGAATAACTCCATATAGTTATCTTCTCTAAACAGTCATGAGACATACTAATCTTCAATGGAAATAGATACAACACCTCCTGTGGTTCACACAGCTTCCATTTGCTGTCTGGATGTTTGGAAGGCATTGTAGCCTTGCAAAGCCAAAAATACTTACTGCTGACTTGAACCAGGTTTCTATGACTACACAGACATCAGCATCTTCACTGTGAAGAGTGCTTACAGACAGTGTGGTTTAAGATGTGAACTCCTAGGGTTTAGCAGCATGACCCTTACTTTGTTGGAGTTGTACATTTTCACACTGGTAATTCTGCTTTTGTGACCTTGCCTAATAAAGGGATTATGGTGCAATCAACTGCATTATGTCTGGCAAAGCAGCTTGCTCTATCCACCATGTCATCCCATGCTGACAGGTACTGTATCACCCTAGAATGACACCAGAAACTTAGGCAAGTTCAGAAAATCTGTTGTTCTTTATATAGTGGTATCATCCTAGGCAAAAGTATAATGCTGCTAAAACATAGAGACATAGCTGGCTGGGACCCATATTTAGATAGCTCAATCATGACTGTGTTCATATATTTCAAATAGTCACGTCTCAAGTTATGCATACCAAGATAAAATATGCTGGATTAAAAGTGGGACTTGCTGAGAGACTTGATTGCACAACAGATCATCTGCTTCCATTTCTACCCATCCTCTGCATCTTGCTCTGTCACACTAACCACCTGCATATCCTTTGTCACCACATCCATAAACCTTATCTTAGGCCTTCCTCTTTTCCTCTTACCTTGTGATCTAATGTGTCAACATGTCCATCACCATTGCAAATAGATGTCATGATATTTGTGCATACAATAACAGGAATGTCACTGTTGTCTGTCTTATATAGGATGAGGTGACATCTACATGTCTGTCAGGCCAGTGTGTTACCATGGCCTGTTATGATTTATACATATCCAGTAATTTGATATCGCTGATGACATCAGCAGTGTCTGTTGAAGACAAGCGAACATTGTTCCATGACTCCTGTAAAATGCTCTGTATAACATCCACAGCTCACACACATACAGACACAATTGACAGCAGTGAGACTAGAAACCCTACCTAAGTTTACAGACTACAAATCACAGTACTTAACACATGATCCACAGCACAAGTCTGATTTTACCAGGACTGCAGGTGATCTTATCATAGATGACATCAGCAGGCCACGTGGGGGACAATAGTTTGGAGGCCTGCATCAAATGAATGTTTATGCAAGCATCAAAACAGTACAACACCATGCCATTTGAGAAGTCAGTGTGGGACACACACAAACACATTGTTCTTTACAAACACACACACACACACACACACACACACACACACACACACACACACACACACACACACACACACACACACACACACACACACACACACACACACACACACACACACCAAATTGACTGCATTGAGTATAGAACCTCTTCCTATCTAGGTATACATACTACAGGCCACAGTACTTAACAAACGTGGCACAGCACAAGTCTGATTGTACCAAGACTGCAGATGATCTTATGGTAGATGACATCAGCAGGCCAAGTGGGCGGCAAGAGTTTGGAGGCCTGCTATACTAGATGGCATACCCAAGTTGTGTGTTGAACAATGGCTTGGAGAGGCCTGCATAGTCACATTGCTTCATTGTGTCATCTGAGGCTAGTAGCCTAACAGACAAATACTGTGATGTAATGTAATAACAATACCCTTATTAAGTATATGTCTGTACGCATTTAGATGAGGAAGCCTGTGATCAACATGAATTGACCCTGTCCATGAGGGAACACACAACATTTATATATTGCAACCTGTACAGTGGTCGATATATGTGTGAAAAAATCAAGAAGACCAAGGGTTGTTGTGACTGTTGGCATTGTTGCTGGTGGGGAAACAAATGAATGGTTTGCCAATATATGTATGTATGTATACTTTTATTGTGCCCTCAATTTCCAGTGTTTCCACATGTAGTCTTAGGGGAGACATGGGGTCTGAGAATTATAGGGCACCATACCTCTCTACTGTCCATATTTTCACAGAATGTCTAGATTTTTTACTCATATTTTTGGTTTGTTTCTCACAAAATTGTGGTTTTCTGGAAAACCAATGGCAAATCATTGAAAAATGAAGGCAGAAAATAATGGCAGACATCTGAATTTCAGATGTCATAGCCTTCTGAAAATTCATGCTAATGCAATGCTTGTTAATCTGTCAACTTTCCAAGTCAGTAAGAGCAATGTTTAAAACTTGTCCCTATTTTTGGGCCTTTTTCCACCCATTGTTTGTGGCTTTGTCATACTTCACAAACCCAAAATTCCACTTACCCAACTTTCATACAGCTGAGACAACAAAGCCGAAAATCCAGAAGACCGACTGCCCATAACACCGACATTTAACTCCAGGTAAGTAACCGCTTAAATAAAAACAAAATAAATGTAACCCATCCGTGTGGGGGGGCTTCCCCCCACACCCCCTATGTGGGGGTCACAGCCCCCCAAACACCCTGTTACTGAAGATACCAACTCCAAGATCACACGACTGCGGAGGTAAGGGTCAAAGTTCAACATGGTGACCAAGCGGTTGCATATCTGAAGATGAAAGTCAGTGTTCCAGGCAGTCAGTCTTCCAAGTTGTCAGATTTGACGTCACAATTATATGAAAGTCGGGTAAGTAGGATTTTGGGTTTGTGAAGTACACCCATATATCTATCAATATAGATATATATATATATATGTATAAATATATATATATATATATATATATATATATATATATATATATAGATATATATTTAGGACTATTCACTGAAACACATTTCACTGAGTCACATTTCACTGAAAGAAATTAGATTCCTAAATATAATACTAAATTGGTGGGGGGTGCCCCCCTACCTATTTATGCTAACTCCAGGGTTGCACCACACTGTGGAAAAGGGCATATATGTTTCTTTCAGTGAAATGTGATTCAGTGAATAGTCTTAGACCCATATATATATATATATATATATATATATATATATATATATATATATATATATTTATATAAAAACATGCTATAGCGCGAGAAGCATCAGGTTTGTAGTATACTTGACTAAGTGTACATGCATGCACATTCACCTCTTTTTACTTGTTTTCAAGTAAGTAAGCAGTGCGCAAGTGCGAGGTGCATTGCTCACAGCTGAGATTTAGTATTATGTAATATATACCTGTTACTACAGCCCACTTAATCTCTATTCCAGGCCAGCATTTCCCAATTACTTATAGTTTCATAGTTTCATAGTATAGTACTAGGCTATCTGCCCTAGGGCATTTATAAGCCTAGCCATAGTGTATGTGGCTTTCGCCACCCCATGTAATGATACAAAAGTGTACAAATTAAATTTAGTTTACTGTGCCTCTGTCTAGTAATGACACAGAGATGACCCCCGGGGTAAACCTACGATCACCCATCCACTCATCAAGATTTCTCTTGAAGAGAGTCAGTGAGGGGCTCTGCCTAACATGGACTGGGATCCTGTTCCAGAGTGCGGAAAGCCTCTGGGTTATGAATCTGTCCCTCCAGCATGTCCTATTCATATTTGTGCTGAGGTTTAGATCTTTAGCTCTCGTGGTTCTGATGGATTTGGATTTTTTGAGGTGGAGCATGTCCATTAATTCCGGATTGGACATGGCCTTGTACGTCAGGCACAAATCACCTCTGAGCAAGTGGTATGCTACTGAATAGAGCTGGAGCTTCTTTAGTCTGGCAGCATGTGACATATGTTTGAGACCCTTGATCCTCTTGGTGAGGTACTTTTAGGGTCTCTCCAGCTGCTGCAGGTGCTGGGTGAGGCACATACCAAATGGGGCATTGTACTCAATCATAGGTCTGATAAGGGAGGACTATAGGGATACAATGACATCCTTTGATATGGATGTGAATCCCTTCATGATAAGGTGGGCAAGGTAGAAGGTCTTTCTAACCACTTTGGCGACGTGGGTGTCAAATGAGAGGTCACTGTCAACTTGGGTCCCCAGGTCTCTGATTACTTTTTCCGTACTTAATGGATTACCATCTATGTGGTAATTTGTGGGGACTTTGTTTTTCCCAAAGGGGATGACTATACATTTTTTTGCATTTAGTTTAAGGCCATGACTCTGGCACCAGTCGTCTGTTTCTGTAAGGCCCTTCTGAAGGATGCATGTGTCAGCTGGTGTATCGACTATGGCGCCTAGTTTGTAGTCATCTGCGAACTTTGTCAGACACAACCCCCCTATGTTTGCCTGCACGTCTGAGAAATAAATGTCGAACAAGAGGGCTCCCAAGACAGAGCCCTGTGGGACTCCACTTGTGACTGGCTTAGAATCTGACATAGCTCCAGCTATTCTGACTTTGTGGGTTCTGTCCTTTAGCCAATTTGCAACCCATCTTGTGACATACAGGTTTACATTTAAGCTGTTGAGCTTGTCTATGATGCCTGAGTGGGGTATTGTGTCGAAGGCTTTTGCCAGATCCAGGTTGGCTGTATGAACTGCTTTGCCTTCATCGGTGTCTCTAGTGACTGTTTCAAAAAAGTCCACCAGGTTTAAAAGGCAGGATCTGCCTTTTACAAAGCCAAACTGGGTAGGGTCAATTGTCTGTAGGTCCCCGATGTCTTTGTTTATAAGTTCCATAATGATCCTTTCACTAGCTTTGCAGACCAGGCTGGTCAAGCTGATGGGGTGGTATTTTCCAAGGTCTATAGAGGTGCCTCCTTTGTGGAGTGGGACCACTGTTGCTGTACGCCAGTGTTCAGAGACATATCCTGTAGTAAGGCTAAGATTAAACAGCATTCTTATGTGCAGGTTTAGCTCCTCTAGGAGTTCACGTAGCACGCAACCCGGGACACCGTCTGGTCCCATGGTTGCTGTATTTTTAGCTTTGCTGAGAGCAGCTCTCACCTGGACATCTGAGATGTCAGGGAGGTTGCATTCAGCTGGGATAAATATTTCATCTTTTGGGGGAGAGGGAGGGGAGAAATTTGCACTGAACCTGTCTGCCAGTATATTGGCAATATCTGTGGGTTCAGTGTATTTCTTGCCATTATGAACTAACTCTGTGCATATCTGAGGGTTTCCACCCAGGTTTCTAACATAACTGAAGAAGGCCTTGTGGTTATCTTTAGTGTCCTTAGCAAATTTTCTCTCAAAGTTGGCCTTTGATGATTTTATGAGCAAACATAGTTTTTTGCTAGTACTGATCAGAGATGCCTTCCCTTTATGGGATTTTGCTCTGTCTTGCAGTAGCTTCCTTCTTTTGTTATAAAGTTTGTTTATGGCTGGGGTACACCAGATAGGATGCCTGCCTTTGGTGGAAAGGGTCTTGGTTTTATTTGGGATTGCATGATCCATGCATTCTTGGAGATGTCCGTAGAAAGCATTTGTGAAGGATTCAGCAGTGTGGGATGTGGTTTCCACTGGCACAGGGGGCTTGAAGGATACCATTTCAGTCCTAAGGAGTGTAAAGTTGGCTTTTGAGAAGTTTCTCACTGTGGTCTTTTGTGCTGGGGGTGTAGGTGGGCTATGAATATCTAGGGTTATTAGTTTGTGGTCTGATCTCACTAGTGAGGGGTATACTTCCGGTGTTGAGCATTTTTCCCCCATGTTTGTGATGATCAGGTCAAGTATATTATTTCCCCTTGTGGGGGAGGTGACTAGTTGTTCCATCGCATTTGAGTTGATGAATTTCAGGAACCTTTGGGCTAGGGTGTTGGGGCTTGAATAATGCACCCAGTCTATGTTTGGGTAGTTGAAGTCTCCCAATATGATGGTATTTGGTGAGACATTCATATCCTCCAGTGTCTTCAGGAAGGCTGAATGGAGTTCCTGAGATTGAGAGGGCAGTCTGTAGCATGCTACAAGTTGTATAGCAGTTTTGCCTACGGTTAGTTGCACATGGATGGTCTCCGATGCTTCGTGCATTGCCACTAACCTGGAGGTGTGGGTGTCTTTAATGAATATGGACACTCCCCCTCCTTTTGTGGTTCGGCCCAAGTTTTGGGGCCAAAATGCATGATACGAGGTATAACCTGGTAGGGCTGGGGTGCTCTCAGGAGCCTTGAACCAGGTTTCAGTTACTGCACAGACATCAATGCTCTCCATACTGAGGAGTGCTTCGAGAGCCTGCATCTTGAGATTTAGACTTCTGGCGTTGAGCAGCATTACCCTTAGTTTTTTTCCTTTTTTGTTTTCTAAGGTGGTGGGTTTGTCTTTTGAGCCTTGCCTAAAAAAGGCACTATGGGGGTGGCAAGAGCCTTAGCCAATATCCGGAAGCCCAGTGGTGACATGTGCAAGCCGTCCCTTGCGAAGCAGCGTGGCTTGTCCAGCATGCCATCCCAAGCAGACAGACATTGGATCCCCCTAGAATGACACCAGTAATTGAGTCAATTATTAAAGCTGATCATCTTATCTTTCTATTGTGGCATCATTCTTGGTGAGGGCAAGATGTTGCTCAGGGTCAAGGTCATACCGGCCTGGGCTACATAATCAGAGAGCTCCTCTATGTCTCTTTTCATGTAGTCCAAGGAGGTACGTCTCAGATCATTCACGTTGGCATGGACAATGATGGAGTCATATTTGTACTTGCTTTGGAGTGACCTGAGTGCTTGTGTTATGTGGCGGATCCTAGCACCCGACCGGCAGCTCACCGTTACCCTCTCCTTGTTCACCCTGGTAAGTGGAACGTCAGTGTGTCTGACTATAGAGTTACCTACTACTAATGTATCAGGCATGGTGTTTCGCCTTAAGGGCTGTGATTGTTTGGCACACTGACTTTGGGTACTATGTGTTGCATGTGCAGTGTTTTGAGGTTGTGTTTTCTTGGGTGTCTGCTTTGGTTGCCTCTGTTGTTTTGGTAAGTTTTTTAGTAGAGCCTCCGAGTATGTCTTTTGTGTTTTTATGTGTTTGGTTTGCAGTTGTGGTTGGTTTATGTGAGACTGGGTTTGTTGTGTGTGTGGTTACCTTCTCCTCATGTCTGGTCTTGCTAGTCCTGTGTTGAGAGAGTTCAGCCTCCAGTTTGGCTATATAGTTGCATCTCTCACATGTGTTTGTGTTTGTTGGGAGGAGGAGAGGGTTGTCTGTGTACATGAGACAATTGTAACATTGTCTCAGGATTCCCAGATTAACCAGATGAACTGGAGAGGACATCAGTAATATACTACTCGACATGCCAGAATAGTATAAGGGAGTGATGTGAAACTGGGTCAGAGAGGACTTTGAAGGGAAGTGGGTATTAACACGGGTTGTAGGTGGATGTAGTGCTTACGTTAGTTTAAGGGTGCTTCACTTGAAAGAAAGGTTATAGGAGCAAGTGCTAGGCTTATAATATAGCGAATAGACTGATTTTGTTGAAAGTTGAGCTTTCTTAAGGGAAAAACTGAAGTGCAGACTTGGCGGAGCCAGGAATAGTTTAAGCCTGTTTAACTGGCACTGCGCTATGTGCACAATCACGCAAAGCCATGCAAACGCGGATTTTAAACAGGGAACTTCAAAAGAGCTGGAAATTGTCCAAAACGACCAATAATTGAATAAATCCAGTGTCTGTGGCTGGCAGTCTGACATAAATTGTATTTCCTCTTTCACTGTTTCTGCAATGCTGCATTCCATGCAAAATGGCTAAGCCTTATCAAAAAGGTTTTATACATGCAGCACACTGCGCAAATGTGGAATTAAAATAAGACAAATATGATAACAGTATGGGACACGGAGTCACAGTGTGTAAAATACAACCTATTGCTAGTACACCTCCAAAACGTCTACTTATATCAGGGTTAGAACCCTCAACAGCATTACAACTTCATCGAACAGGATGGGTGCCTTAGTCCTTTTTGGGCACATTAGCAGCTTGCCAGAAGTGGGGTCATTCATCACACAACCACTTGCGTGAAAATGTACACTGCTATTCATCAGTTACCTAACACATACAATGTATGATCAAATCTATATTATTGTCCTGAAAATGTGGGGGATACTAACTGTGACAAATACCCATATACTGTGGGTTTGGGGGTAGCATACATAAGTTACTGTTATGGCAGTTACAAGGGGACACTCCTGTTTTGGGGGTGGGGGAACAAACCACATTTACTGTTAAGGTTACAAACAAGTCTGACATCAGACACTGCATTATGTAGCCTCACTGTCTAACTTCTCTCTTGAATGATGTACGACTAATATGCTGCAGTAGGACTATATGAATGTTTCATGCATGAGGACTACTAATTACAAATGGACACATAATAGTAAAATAGTGTCTGCAATCACACATTAAATTAATTTGTGTACAAATACACCACTGTTTACTTGCATACTATACCAAATTTATACATACAAGGATATGGGTTCATAGGTAGGTACTAGGTTATTGGCACAAGGGCCTAAGTAAACCTAGCCAACAAGGTTCCCTGGCTTACGCTACCCAAGAAAGTTATTTTCCTGTGCCTCTGTTGAGCAGAGCCACAGACATGATCCCTGGGGTGTATTTCCTATTTCCTGTCCACTCATCAAGATTTTTCTTGAAGAGTGCTAATGAGGAACTTTGCTTGACATAGATGGGTAGCTTGTTCCAGAGTATGGGAAATCTCTGGGATAGGAATCTATCCCTCCAGCATGTCCTGTTTATTGTGGTGACAAGGTTTAGGTCCCTAGAGCGTGTAGCTTGGAGGGATTGGGATTTCTTTAGGTGTAGCATGTCCAACAGCTCTGGGTTTGACATAGCTTTATATGTTAGGCAGACATCATTTCGGAGTAGGCGATATGCTACTGAGTAAAGCTGGAGTTTATTGAGACGGTCAGTGTAGGGCATGTGTTTGAGGCAAGTAATCCTCTTTGTGAGGTACTTCTGTCACCTTTCCAGCTGCTGCAGATGTCTTGTGAGGTACATTCCAAAACGGGAGTTATACTCTATAATGGGTCTAATGAGTGTCATGTAGAGGGGAACAATGACCTCTTTTTTCCTGGATGAGAACCCTTTTGTGATGAGGTGTGCCATGTAGAAGGATTTCCTGACTACTGTGGCGATGTGATTATCAAAGGAGAGACTACTGTTCACCTGGGTCCCAAGGCCTCTTATCACAGATTTGGCATTAAGTAGACTGCCACCTATGTGGTCGTTCATAAGTACAGAAATTTTACCAAAGGGGGTGACAATGCACTTTTTGGCATTGAGCTTGAAGCCATGGCTCTGACACCAGTCATCTGTCTCAGTGAGGACCTTCTGTAGGATGTCCACATCATTTGGGGACTGGACTATGCCTCCTAGTTTGCAGTCATCTGTGAACTTCATTAGCCAAATGCCTTCTGTACTTTAGAGAAATAGATACCAAACAGGAGAGGTCCCAGGTCTGAACCCTGTGATACTCCACTTGTCACTGGTTTGAAGTCAGATTTGGAGTCTGCAACTTTTACAGTGTGGGTTCTGTCAGTGAGCCAGTTGGCTACCCATCTTGTGATGTAGGGATTTATACCTAGTTTAGTGAGTTTAGCTATAATTCCAGAATGGGGGATGGTGTTGAAAGCCTTGGTGAGGTCAAGATAGGCTGTGTGAACCACCTTACCCTCTTCTACAGCTTTGGTGACTACCTCAAAGAAGTCGATCAGGTTCAGGAGGGATGATCTGCCTTTCACAAACCCAAACTGGGTGGGGTTCAGAGTTTGGAGGTTACCGATGTCTTTGTTTGGGTTCCATGGTGATACGTTCCATGGCCTTACAGACCAGGCTCGTCACGATAATAGGGTGATAGTTCCTGGGCTCTGTGGTGGCTCCCCCTTTGCGGAGTGGGATAACTGTTGCTGTGCACCATTTAATGGGCACAAAGCCTGACATGAGGCTATGATTGAACATGGTGCTTAGGTGGGGAGCCAGTTTGTTCTGAAGTTCATGTAAAACGTAGCCTGGGATGTTGTCCGGGCCCATGGATGCTCTGTTTCTGGCTTTAGAGAGTGCAGCTTTTACCTGCATAGTTGTGATTATAGAGAATCTGCATTCTTCCTGTATAGATATGGGCCCTTTAGGGGGTTATGGTGGGTAAAGTTAGCACTGAACCTATCTGTCAGGATGTTGGCAATATCAGTTGGTTCTGTAATTTTCATGCTGTTGTGCTGTGACTCAGAGCAGATCTGGGTGTTGTCATTGAGATTCTTGACATAGCTATAAAATGCTTTGTGGTTGTCCCTAGAATCAGTGTCAATTTTGTTTTCATAGCTAGCTTTGGAGGATCTTATAAGGAATCTCAGCTTTGTACTGAGGCTGACCAAGGAGCTCCTCCATTCATGGGGTTTTACTCTCTTTTGCAACAGTTTGTTCCTTCTGTTGTAGAGTTTGTTTATGGCAGGGGACCACCAGATTGGCTTCCTTTCTTTGAAGGGTAGCATCTTGGTTCTGTTTGGGATAGTATGAGAAATGCACTCGTGTAAGTGCGTATAGAGTGCATTTGTGTAGGATTCAGCAGTCGTAACTGTATTGTCCATCTGCATGGGTGTCATGAAATTCACACTTCTGTCTTAAGAAGCATGAAGTTGGCTTTGGAGAAAATTTTTACTGTGGTTTCTTTAATGGGTGGTGGGGGTGGAATGTGGATATCTAGGGTGATCAGCTTATGGTTGGATCTGACCAATGAGGAGTTGACTTTAGGTGTGAAACACCAGTCACTCATGTTGGTAATGACTAGGTTCTAGGATATTGTTGCCCCTGGTGGGGGTGTGGATAAGTTGATCCAGGGCATTGGAATTTATGAATTCCAGAAATCGTTGAGCAAAGGAGTTGGTATGAGTAGTTTTCCCAGTTAATGGTGGGGTAGTTGAAATCACCCATTATTAGAGTGTTTGGTTGAACCCTAATATTTTCCAGTATATCAAGAAAAGAGGAGTGGGAATCCTGGGTCATGGTGGGGGATCTGTAGCAAGCTACAATGTGGATTGCAGTTTTGCCCAGAGTTAGTTGCACTTGGATAACCTTGGATCCATTATGCTGAGTAACTAGCCTGGAGGTGTGGATATCCTTAATGAATATGGGCAGCCCCCCACCTTTGGTGTTCTGGTCCAGGTTAGATGGCCAAAGAGTGTGGTATGAGTTATAGCCTGGTAATGCAGGGGTGCTGTCTGGAGCCTTGAACCAGGTCTTGGTGACTGCACAGATATCGATGGTCTCCATTTAAGGAGTGCCTCGAGGGAGTGCATTTTTGAAATTTAAACTTCTAGCACTGAGTTGCATTATCCTCAGGTTTTTCTTGCCTATTCCTGTTATGGTCATGAATTTTTCATTTGAACCTTGCCGAAAAAAGGCACTATAGGGGAGGCAAGAGCCTTAGCCAGTATCCAGAATCCCAGGGGTGACAGGTGCAGGCCATCTCTGGCAAAGCATTGTGGTTTGCTGACCATGCCATCCCAGGCAGACAGATACTGGATCCCCTTAGAATTATACCAGAAGCTTAGCCAATTGTTGAAGTCAATCATTTTGTCCTTGTACTACGGTATAATTCTGGGTGATGGAAGGATGCTACTCAGGGCTAGGGTCATACCTGCCTGGGCTACAAGATCGGAGAGCTCTTCATTGTATCTTTTCATGTAGTCCAGGGAGGTATATCTGATGTCATTCACACCAACATGGACAATTGCAGAGTCATATTTGTACTTGTGGAGTGACCTGAGTGCATGGGTTATGTGGTGGATTCTGGCACCCGACAGGCAGCTGATAGTAACCTTCTCCTTGTTTAGCCTGGTGGGTGGGACATCAGTGTGCCTGACTATGGAGTCACCTATGACTAGTGTGTTGGGTATGTTGTTTTGCCTTATGGGCTGTGGTTGAGTGGCACACTGAGTCTGTGGGCTATGTGTCATTTGTGTTGTGTTGGGGGGGTGGAGGTTGCTTCCGTTTCGGCTTTGGAGGTCTCTGTTGCTTGAGCAGATTATTACTGAGAGCCTCCATGAATGTTTTTGTGTTTCTATGTGTGGATTTTGGTGTTGTAGGTTTAGTGGGACTATGTGATGAGTGTGGTGTGGTGCAAGTGTTTACCTTCTCCTCTTGACTGTCAAGTTCAGTCTTGGTTGGAGAGAGCTTTACCTCCAGTTTGGCTAGATAAGTGCATCTCTCACAGGTTGTAGTGTTGGGTGGTAGGAGGAGAGGGTTGTCTGTGTACATGAGGCAATTGCTACATTGCCCCAAAATGCCAAGATTCATCAGAGAGAGAGGAGAGAACACTGGGAGGTGATCCTTGGACATGCCTGAATAAAAAACTATTTTCCTCTAGACGAGTGAGGAAAGTGAGTACAAGAGCTGTTTTTCTCTAAGCAAGTGAGGAAAGTAAGTACCAAAACTGTTTTCCTCTAGGTAATGAGGAAGGTTGAGTGCTGTAGTAATTAGTAGCTTATTTAGTGCTTACAACAAGTTCTGAACAAGTGCTGAACACGAATAAGCAAATTCAAGTGCTAAAACTAAGAATCTGTATCTGAACTAGACTAGTTAGAGGAAAGAAACAAGTGCAATTGCAGGCTTTTAAATCAGAAAGTTGAGAGAGATGGAAAATTGCCCAAACGGCCAATAACTACAATTTCTGGGCCTGAAAGCACTCCTTATGTGGTAGATAGGTTACCTAGTGCTTACCACTCCCACTGATAAGCTAGCAGGCTTCCCTCCAACACAGAAAGGCTTGGGGGCCTCAGCAGCTTACAAACAGTCCTGGATACAGCATCTGTCATAATATTCTTCAAGAATACAATGTAGGTTAAGGACCTACCTTACAAATGTAGTTGTTGACACAACTTTAGTTCAGGGCTGACTCTATCTGATGCAAGCAGTACACAGCCAATACACGGATAGGTACAGGCTGTGAGTTGCCTGGCATAATTTTTAATAAATGTATTTGAGTAGGAGAAAGGTATTAGTCTCTAGGTCCTTAAGTGGTCAGTGCATGTGCTATGCATTCTCTCTTAGTCAACGCAAGGGCATACTGAGCATGCCTACATCTGCCTACAGGGACAGCAGCTGGGGCTTCCTCCTCTGAGTCCTCCTGTGAATGTAACTGTGGTGACCTAGGCATTGGTGGGGAGATGTGTGTCTCTTCCCTTTGCTCATCCTGCTGCAGCTGTTTTTGCAGGATCAGACTGTGAAGCATAACACATACTGTGAATATCTGTGTACATGTGAGTGGAGTATACTACAAAGCTTCACCTGATATATATAGGCATTGGAACTGTGACTTCTGAAACCCAAACACACACTCTATGATGTTCCTAATTTGTGCATGTGCCTCATTATGGCATTCTTCCATTGGTGTGAGTGCATTTCTGATGGGTGTCATCATCCACAGTTCCAGGGCATAGCTAGCATCTCCCAGTAAATGGCCCTGTGGGATGTACTCCATAGCAAACATCTGGCACAGTTGTGATGTATGCCAGATATGGGAGTCATGATAACTGCTAGGGTTGCCAGCACACACATTCAAGATAATCCCCTGGGCATTGCACACAACTTGGCAGTTGATGGAGTGGTATCCCTTGCAGTTAATGTAGATTCTACTCTGCTCACCAGGTGGTACCTTGATGTGTACATGAGTGCAGTCTATGGCACCTAGTACTTTAGGGTAGTGCACTACATGTTAGAACCATTGCATATTGCTGGCCCTCTCCTCAGAGGAAAGTGGAAAATTTATGTGCTCACTGGCATATAGGAGCATAGCATCCAAGAACTGGTGGAGTATCCTGGATGTTGATGCCTGTGACATCCCATCATGTCCCCAGCTGGTCTTTGAAAAGTACCTGTAGCTGATATCATAAGGGCTACACATACTTTAATTTCCACTGGGATGGGTTCCCCTTGGTTGGCTCTGGCTCTGAGTTGAGGGTGGCAGAGCACACAGAGTTCTTGTAATATGTTCCTGTCCACTGAGTAGCCCTCTGCAATCTCCAGCTCATGTAGCTCCTTCTCAGTCGAGGCCTATTGTCAGCAGCACCAGCAGCATTAACTTCAGCATCTAGCACATACAGATGTAGAATAGCTGCAGCATCCCCTAGCATTATCTCAGTTAAAATTTCCAAGTCTCTACTCCAATGGCCTTTAAGTATTGAGGAAAAACAAGAATGGAGGTTGTAATCATACTTTATACATTTCTTGAGTAGGTCCTCCATGTAGGATTGGCTAATTAAGATGCAGTTCACCTGCTTAGGATATAATTAACAAGATTTAAAGGTCTTACTTCAGTGAACAGTAGTGCTTCATCCCTCAGCAGAGCATAGTTGTACATAACAAAGGTAAGCCATGTCAAAGTTTTATATTTACATCCCTGTTATCATGAAAAGTAGAGAAAACACCATTTACTACAAGTTACACTTTATTTGAATAAGCTGCAATGTCAGAACAGTATGAGAAAAGTTGTCATAGTCTGTACAAGAACACAGGACCATCTGCATTCTAGTCCAATACGTAACATCTGTTGCCACAGGAGTAGTTACAAAAAGTCTCATCATTTGAGGGTATTAGCAGAGCACAGCCCCACTTTCCGGCTTCGTGCAATGTCCAGTAGTGCTCAACAATATTAATTGAATGCATTCGGTTTCTATTTTTAGATGTCTAGCTCATGTCTGACACATGGGTGGTCTAGTCACGCAAACAAGGTATGCATCGCCAAAACCATTTACGGCAAGCAACACACTACACAAACACATGCAATACACACAAAAAAAAAAATTGACCTGAGACCCCCGATGTCATTAACATGCATTGGAAACATAAACACCATGTAACAGCCTACACAAAGTGAACATCCCTACACAGCTCCTGCTTTTTGTGATTCAACAAATCCACTGATTTTTGCAGTCATTTGCACAGTAACCATGCTGACAGCCTAGAGTCTACATGGTTAGTAGGTCTGTAAGCTGTTCAACAGCATGGGAGGATGGTTTTAAAGACACAAGGCAGGGTATTACTTTACCTATGGTTACAGTACATTATATTCCTCTTTTACATGACCTTTCTGGCAATCATAGTTAAAACCTTTTGCGGCAAGTGGCACACTGTATAAATATGAGGTAAAAAAAAATTAATTTATAGTAATCTTACCCACTCAATGCTTTCAGACATCCACAGTGTATACATTGCCCATTATATGTGTATTGTCAGCTTTTCATGGGAATTCTGTCTATATTTCTGGACTTTTACATGCCCTTGCTTCTGTGTAGACTCCTGTTCGTGGAAAATTATGCATACACTACCAGCATGGACATGGAATCAACACAATTATATTTAAGGTTGTTGGACCTCTCCACTTTGTTGTTTTGCTTCATTAACATACATTTCAGCTACTTACACTGAAATTTGCATTCCATGAAAGTTTCCGTAATTGTGTGTGAGTGTGTGTGATTGAACGCCACTACACAGAGTTTACTGAATCTAAAACTCACCTTGCCCATGTTTGCATTGAGCCACGATGCACACATGGAAAAAAGTGACTGCGTCAGTTTTATTAAATTCCACTTAAGATTAAAAATATTTTTTTCTAGGTTTCAGTCGTAAAATGTACATTTATTTCTGTTATGATTTTGCAAATGCTCCTATCATGTTGTGATAGGAGGTGAATAAGCAGGAATTCCAGAATAAATTACCAGAAGAAACTAACTTCCCTCTGAAAGACAGAAACACCAAATTAAGTTTTTGAATAAAGAGGCAGAGAGAAAGAAAAGTATCCTCAAGAGCAACCCTTTTAGCACCTGCTGAATGTGCCTCCTAAGCTTGCATCCAGGGCATCAGTCCCCTTCTCCACATCCTAGATATTGCTCTTATTGCTATGAATAGTTAGTGTGATTCATTAACATTGTCTGTCCTAGGATCACATTATCTCATAAAAAAACTGCACAAACTCACACTGCAAAATAATAACCCAAAGTAGGAACATTTCATTTATTGTAAAAAACAATAAAACCTAAGCACTTTCATCCCAAAGTCAAATGTTAATGTTTATTGAGGAATGTTTGGTTTGATGTCACTGTACCTTTAAATTCAAAAGCACTTTGGTTACCTTTTCCCAAGCTTTTGAGTTTAAATTCAGGAAGTTTGTTACATTCTTTACTCTGATGAAGTCACTTTTGACTTGGATGAAAGTGCTTAGGTTTTGCTGTTTTTTTTTTTTTTACAATAAATTAAATATTTTACCTTTTGGATCTTACCTTCTTTGCCAACTTTGCTGATGTGGATTATTGTGAGCTGTCGAATTATTTTTACTTTGGGTTCTTATTTTGCAGTGTGAGTTTGTGCAGCTTTTTTTACTGGTTTGTTGGTGTTGAAGGGGCCTCGTAGGAATCACATTATCTTGTAACTGTGTGATTCCAGATTTACAAGTACATTTTCTGCTGTGCCCTGTGCTCCTTCCTCTTTATGTTACTTTATGGTGGGGTGTGGATATTGCGACAAATCAAGCAATGTTACATCTCAGTATGACTGTGCTGATTCTTTTTGATTCTAGCTCAAAAGTATAAACTGACAAAATTTACAAAGAAGCCTACCTGCAGAAACTTGATAGATAGGCTAACTGATAAAAAATGCATATCTTCTGGAAAGAATCCCAAACAGTGAATAATTGTCTTTAAGAGGCCAGAGCTGGAAGAAAGCCAAAAGATAGGAACTCAGAAAGCAGAATATTCAAGTGATGAGGTGCCAAATAAGGCCCAACCATTAAAAGTATGGTTTACTAATACTTAGTAAAAGGGAGAACTCCCACCAAAGTAGCCATGGTACAAATGTATACAGTGAGAACGCATTTAAGCAGTGGCAGAAACTACACCCTGGTGCAGTGGTCTTAGATAGAAGCATTTTCCAAGAGGTGTGTAACCAGTTGTAGGCATAACAAGATGTAGATAGCAGTTCTCTTGAAAAGGGTTTGCTTGACTACATCAAGTCCATCTACCTGAAGTAAAGGAAGTAAGCAACCGTGTTGTCTTCCTGAATTCATACACTTTTTTCAGGTAAAACCTAAGTATTTGGTGGAAGTATATGCTATGAAGATTTGTATCTCTCCCTCTATTTCTCTCTCTCTCTCTCTCTCTCTCTCTCATTTGATCCACTAATTTTTACTTCTGCAAAGAAAAGCAAGAGATACAGGAGATGATTTAAGGAGCACTCTGACACAGCTTTGAGTGAAAATATGTATTGTTCTTAAGTGATGCTCTATATGTATCCTATTTTTTCTTACAAATAAGAGCTTCAGCTTAGAGATGTTGCAAAAAGATGGATGGCCATCAAGAAAGTCATCTTTCATAAGACAAACTCCAGACCTTACAAACCAACAGATGTTTCTAGATTCTGTCTGCTCTCACGTCTGCCAATCATCAGAACCTCCTTGATTGGACTTTGCACTTTCATTTCCTCTGCTGAGTAGTCCCAGAACAGGCATGAGAGCTGTCCTGAATGGCCATCATTCAAGCAGCCATGAGGGTGCGTAGTGCCCTTGTCAGCATCACAGCAATGAGAATGCATGGTAGAGAGCCTAACTCTGACTCTGATGAAGCCACAATGCCTTCCCATGTGTGAGTGCATGCTCCTGCAGTAGAGAGAGATACTGTGTTCACAGCTTGGTGATCAAATGCCCTCCCCTGCAACATCCTTGAACTATCTTCATCCTCCAGAGGATTGTGGTATTGAATTACCCTAGTTCTCCTCACCCCCCCCCCCCATATAGGCATGCTCATTCTGCCCACTCCAGCTCCAAGAGACACCTGAAACTGATAAGGGAATTTGAGTTACCTAGGCTATAGTCAAGGCTTATACCAATGGAGTTGATTCAAATCAGTTGATTTGACTGAGTGATGGTGAAGCCAGGCAGTTATGACATTAAGATTTCCAATGGTTTCAAGAGTTCTAACTGTTCAAGCAACCTGTGCTGAGCCTCAGTTCTGTCCATCATTAGGTCATGATATGCAGAAATGCCAGACACATGCATCTTGACCACAAAAGAGCAAGCACCTAAAGTACACAGATGCCTGAAATAAGTCAGGCTTACATACAAACTAATCAATTAATGCAGCATAGGACACTTCTTTGCCCAGCTGGAGGACCTCTTCAGCTCCACAGAATCCATCCAACAAGTGGAAGGCTTAGTGGTGGTATCATTTACTTCTGAAACTCCTGCTGGAATGGACAAGAAGAGGGGATCAAAATGGGAAGATATGTCCTGATGTATGGAGTCACTTATCACCACAATTGAGATAGATTTCCTTGCTTTGTACTGGGATAATTGCCTCTACTATAGTATAAAAATCAAAGTTGTATCAAGTAAAGTATTTGTTCACACTTGACAGCAACAGCATTCTGTAACACTTAAGCAACCACTGTTGTTATGAATGTTTGTATGTTTAAATGTTATATTGCTTATGTGGGAATAAATGTTTACATGGTTACTTGCGCTGCCTTACTTTTTGTGCTTTTGGATTTACTGCCATGCTCAGTTTAACCTGGTATAGTGCTATATTTTTGTGGTTTTGGTGCAGTCCTGCCATAGACAGGGAAAAACACATCCACTATTAGCTCCCTTTACCCTGCCAAACTGAGCTGAACAAGGTGAGGACTGCATTCTCTTACTTGCTAATCACATCAATCTGTATGGTGCAACAGTCCTAGAAAAAGCTTGTGAAACAGGAGTCCTGAATCCCCAGTTCTAGGAAAGATCTGTAGCCACAACCTAGAAAGCTGGCATGCATATTCTCTTCTCCCAGGACAAAAACAGCTGCTAGAGTGATGACCTTCTATACAGGCAGCTGGCAGCCCTGTAACTCCTCACTGCAAAGTGGGTACATGAATTGCCACTCTGTTTGTCCTCAAACAGTACAACAGTCTGGTTGTGCAGCCTGAGCAGCAGGGGCTCTTGGCTCAGCTTCATTTCCAGAATGTTTATGGTAAAGAACACTGCTCAAAGCTCCATACTGTTTACATAACACCACAGTTTTAAGGATCCACTTCCACAAGCAATGGAGAATCCAAAAGAAGCTCCTCAGCTTGCTTGTAAAGTATTCATCAGTGGGACTTGTGAAGAGTTCTTCTACCTGAATGGAAGGCTTACATACAAATTGGTAATATGCTTTGTTAAGGGCAGATCTTGCCTCTTAAACCTAGTTGATTTCTTTGAAACAGTTACCAAAGCCATAGATGAGGGCAAGGTAGTCCACACAGCCTACCTGGACCTCGCAAAAGCCTATGACACAATACCCCACTTGGGCATCATAAATAAACTTACCAGTTTAAATATCAACCCCTATATCACAAGATGGGTTGCAAACTGGCTCAGAGATAGAGCCCAGATGGTCAGAATCACAGGTGCCATGTCCAAATCCAAACCACTTACAAGTGGCATCCCACAGTGCTCAGTTCTGGGACCTCTCTTGTTCGGTACATACTTCTCTGAGGTTCAGGCTAACACGGGGGGATTATGGCAGACAAAGTTCACAGATAACTGCAAACTGGGGGCCATAATCGAATCTCCAGCTGACACAAGCATCCTCCAAAAGGGTCTCACAGAGAAGGATGCTTGGTGCCAGAGCCACGGCCTCAAGCTAAATGCTAAAAAGTGTATAGTCATCCCCTTTGGGAAAAACAAGGTGCCCACAAATTACCACATAGGTGGTAATCCATTAAGTATGGAAGAAATAATTAGAGATTTGGGGACCAACATAGATAGTAATCTCTCCTTTGATAATCACGTTGCCAAAGTGGTTAGAAAGACCTTCTATATAGCCTACCTTATCATGAAAGGGTTCGCATCTAGATCAAGAGAGGTCATTGTGCCCCTCTACTCGTCACTCATCAGGCCCATAATTGAATACAATGCCCCTTTTGGGATGTACCTTACCTGACACCTGCAGCAACTGGAGAGACCCCAAAAGTACCTCACCAAGAGGATCATGGGCTACAAACAGATGTCCTATGCAGCTCGACTAAAGAAACTCCAGCTCTACTCAGTTGCTTACCGCCTACTCAGAGAAGATCTATGCCTGACGTACAAAGCCATGTCAAACCCAGAATTAATGGACATGCTCCACCTCAAAAAATCCAAGTCCCTTAGAGCTACATGCTCCAGGGACCTAAACCTCAGCACAAAAATAAATAGGACATACTGGAGGGACAGATTCATTTCCCAGAGGCTCCCCTCACTCTGGAATAGAATCCCAATTCATGTTAGACATAGCCCCTCGCTGACCCTCTTCAAGTGAAATTTGGGACGTGGATGGGAAATTGCAAATTCACCCCTGGGATCTCTCCTGTGTCCCTGCTAGACAGAGGCACAGTAAACTAATCTTAAAAGGGTACCTTCTGTGACCTACTTTACAGAGGCACAGTAGGCTAATCTAATAGGGAGGTGGAAGCCAAATACACTCTGGCTAGGCTTATAAATGCCCTAGGGCAGATAGCCTAGTATCTACCTATGAACCTATGAACCTATGAACCTATGGTATAGATGATACGCCATACAAAAGCCCACGACAAGGGTCTGACATTAAGGGTTTGCAAAATTTGATGGCTTTGAAGCTACTGGTGACTTGATATGCACCATAACAGTTGCTTCCTTAAACATACAAAAACATTTTGAAGACTGAGCTTCCATAAGGTCCAAGAGGTACAGCAGGGCTCAGTCATGCACTCTCAGCATCATGACTTCTTGATGATTCCATATGGCCTGATAAAGACAATCTTATCAGTCAGGAAGGAGTTCCAGTTTATGGAGATCCCCAGAGGCTGCAGTCATGGAAGCATTTAAGCCAGGGATTTTATTAAAGAGCTGCTCACTAAAACCATCAGAAAACAGTCCTCTGGGTTGGGCAACAAATGAGATTCTTTCTTCTATGTGGTTACCAGCACCATGACTAGGACTTTTGGCAACATTCAGTGTACAGAGAAGAAAGCAAATGGAAACATGCTGCAATGAAAGTGAAGCACATGAGAGATCCAATGTAACTTTTATGCAGACCCCAAACATTAAAGTGCATCCATCATTTCTATCAACACCATCCCTGAACTGTGCTTCAGCAATGCATGACATCCTGGAGATCCACCATCTGGTATTTGATGTAACAGATGTACCTACTGTATTCATTGAGACTCAAGTTGGCTCAGACATCTCCCATCCTTTTCAGAACAAAGAAAAGGCAGTAGAATTATTTTCTTTCACAGAATAAGGATGAGGCTCTGTTATCCTTTTTGTAAAGTATATTTTGAGCCTAATCCATGAGTTCTGCAGAGCGCATCTAATTCCAGAATACATAACTTTCTGGAGAAGACCTATTAATTCTAAGACATGGCTATTCATAACTACATCTAGAATCCACTAGTCCATGGTGATGGTGTTCCCTCCCAGAGTCAACCCAGAGAATCAGCCTGCCATGGATTATCTTATATTCTGGACAAAACTGTGCTGGATGCAAAAGAGAAGCCATTATGTTCAAAGGCTTAGCTGTTGCAAGTGGAAAGGCAAAACTGACTAGCACTTTATTTGACCTCATTCAGTGATGGGGCTGTCTTCTTAGAATACTGGGTTGGTCTATAAGATGAGGACTGAGCCATAAGAGCATCGTAGAGGCCCTCCATAGTGGACAATGCCTGCTTCCTATTTTGTACGTCTCATGTAGTTCCTAGGTGGACTGAATGAAGAAGACGTAACTCCAGGAGAGGGTATCTAGGTTGGCGTGTGTGACCTCCTACTTAAAGGAGTATAGATGAAGCCATGCCATCAGAAACAGGAATATTTTCCTGCAGCCTTAGTAATAGCATTAGCACAGGCAAAAAAAAAAAAAAGAAAGAAAAAAAACAGCACTTTCCTCCAGTTATTGACCAGTGGTAACAGGTACTGACAGGAGAGAGCAATTCATTTAATTATTTTCTACCTCCTATTGGCTGATTCAGATCATAGTCAAGTTTTAAGTCTTCAGTTTGAAGGCGTTGTCAGAGGTTACTGTAGAGGGGCCTGTCTAATGTCACCTGATCTCTCTACCTTTTCCCTTTTGTGTGTTTATTTGCCTCAGGAATCTGGTATGTCTCCTAAACCCTAATAAACCTAATAAGATGTTTCCCAATTCTTCAAAGAGATACTGAACATGGCCATAGTCTGAAGCTGTTTCAGTGTGTCATATTTTAGGGATTGTGTACAGATGCAGTAGTTCTAGGTGCAGGTTCAGTTTGCCTATCAAACTAATTTGTAATGATCTTACATCATCCATTGCCATTAAAATCTTGAGGTTCATATACTAGATGAGGTCCCTTTTTCCTCAGGTGTCATTATTTTTTGGTCAAAGCTGACAGTAGAGAGAAAACAAATAACCAACTGATAGAAGACAACAGAACCCTCAGGCATTAGTCTATGGCAAAGAGTAATCACTTATTCAAATGGAGACTGCTGATTACTCATATGAAGGCAAAATGTCCAAGTCTACAGCTGTATGGATCAAAATGAGACTTTGTCTGAGCACATTTGATAATTTATGTTGCTGTATAAGTATAAGTTGAGTCAGATGAGTGTTGTTGTATCCAAGTATTGGTATAGAGTTATGTGTAACTTTTTATGCTATCATTTTTATAATGAAATATGTTTTGTTTTGGTTGAATGACAAAGCATGGTTCCTTTCCTCTTCTCTTGTCAGTTTCTCTTCCTCTTCACTCCCAAATTTTTGTTCTTTTCAATAAACAATGTAATCTGAAATAAAAAGAAAAATAAAGAAAACATAAAGTGCAGCAGACTGTGCAAAAGCCCAGTAAAGAAGCCAAGATAAGAGTCTTCACCAGGGCCTTCTTCATCTAAGATTCAGGGAGAATTGACAGATTCTCCAAAGCATGTACCCAGTCCTTCAATTTATGCCCTAACCAATACCTATTACCTAGCATTCATCTATATAGGACCATAAGACTTTACTGAAATCCAGACAGACAAGGTCTACTGTTACTTCCTTCTCCAGTTCCGCTATGACCCATTTGTATGACTGCATAAGGTTTGACTTAGGGGGTTCCTTCTAACCATGAACCCTTGGTGGTTGCTGTCCTGAGGGTTGTTGACTTCCAAGAAAGTAACTATCCTTTCTCTCCAATTTTTTTATGTGACATTCCTGTCCACTCAAGCCAGGTTGACTGGTCTGTAGTTTCCAAGGCTAGTTTTGCTCCTTTATTTATTGAAGGGAACCACCAATGCCATGTTCCAAATGATGTGGTACTTCTGCACATTGAGACATTCACATTGACTTGTTTAAAATTTCTGTCAGGGGATTGGTCAACACTCTAGTCAAGTTTTAGAATATCTTGGGAAAGCTCATTTGACCCTTGCTCCATGATTCCCTTAGGGAATCCATTCCTCTTTCTTTGTCTTATTTTTTTTTACTGCTGTTGGCCATCTGCGTTCCTTATTGTATACTTGATTCTTCCCATTATGACAAACTTATTTGTATCTCTTGAAGAAAATTGAGTATTTCACCTTTCTTCCCATTATTTGTGATTTGTTTTATAAACTTACTTAGCCTGGTGAGATATCTATCCACTTTTCTTCCCTGTGAGACATACCTAAAGTAGAATCCATTTCTCTTGTTGTCCTACTCTACTTATGCCTTTGCTGACCTCACTTGTGTTATTGCTTTTTTGTTTCCCCTCACTGCATACAACCTCTTCTAATGATCCAAACCAGCTTTGTACTTGCTTTATGGTCTCTCTTTTTCCCTAAGTACTAGTCTCACTTTTATGTGTAGCCCTTTTCTGGGTCATTCTTCCATAGCCCTGAGGATTCCATCTCTGACTCAAGTCAGCAGTTTAACTGTCTCTTAGATTTGCCTCCACCCTATATCCTATTTTACTGCATTTCTAGTTTTGTATAATCTGCTTCCACCTCCCACCATAGTCACATACCATCAGATTTATTCTTAGCTTTGCGCTCTTTCCTACATCATAAATCAAACAACAACATGGTCACTATTAATTACAGACACCATTAGCTTGCATTCCTGATTGTTTATTTCTTAATGATATATTTAGGGTTCTGCTTTGCTTTTTCTGGTGCATTCATCTGCCAGCAGACTGAATCTCTGTCTTGGTGTAAGGTCTCTTTCACCTTCATCTTCCTCTTAACCCTTGAAGTTGGGACCTTCTAGTCTGCCTGTAATCATTTCAGATCCACCATTGTTATGGTTTTCCTTCTCATAGTGTAATCTTTTATTGTTGCATTTATTCATTTTCCTTCCTAGCTGTTTCAGTGAGCAGATATATTATGTCTCTTCAGCAGCCTGTCCTCCCTCCTCTGTCCTAACTATCAGGGTGCTTATTTTGGGGTTTGATCTTGTCCCACCCCTTTTAGTGGCTGATGATTTACCTCCTCCTCCTTCACCTTTCATTTGATACCTTCTCCTTGACTGATTGCCACCCCACCCAATCTTTTCATTTTCTGTCTCCCAGTACATCTTAAAGCCTGGTGCATGCATGTCCAGCCCTCTCTTATCATTGGCTCATGTTTTTATTAAGCCGGAAACATTCACATTACCATCATCATCCTCACTGCCTCCAGTTTGCCTAGTTTTAATCCAGACGTCTTGCATTTCATGTTATCACCATCTGAGTCTCCTTTGTTTGTTTCCTTGAAACAACAGTAACGAATACAGTGTGTGTGTGTGTGTGTGTGTGTGTGTGTGTGTGTGTGTGTGTGTGTGTGTGTGTGTGTGTGTAAGTCTGTGTCCTCTTAATGACAGAGTGACTGTTAAATGAACACTCCATATAAGTGCAAAACATTTCAAGCACATGACCAACAACAATCATGGCTACAAAAATCATTATTTTGTTTTTACAAGGAGGGATACCTACAATATGGGGCTGCATTCCCACACCTTTGCCCACATTCTTACTACATATCTCTGATATTTCTGTATACAGGGAAAATGAGAAAACTCCAGCATAATGCAGTCTTGATCTTTGAATGCAAATCCCATTTGCACATAATTGATCAAACATAAAGTACCCAACCCTAATAAAAGAAATGGTGAGTGCCTGTACTCCCACACCATTACCAAGGTATGGAATGCCATCCCCTCACACATCACATACTTGACTCACTCAAAACCTTTAAATCTGCTGTAAAAAGCATTTTCTAAACACCACCTGCTCTTGTACAACAAATTTCAAGTTACCATAACCCTTTCTACCCCTCTTCACATAAAACTTTTACTGCTACTTCAAATACAATCCTCATCAGACAACTAAGAAATATATATTTTTGCTTTTTGCCTCTTGCTGATTGCACTACTATTTTTTATTTTTTTATCAGCTCATTATTATGCTATGATTATTATACTTTAATCAGTTTTGCATGACCTTTTATTGTATTATAAATGTCTGTATTTCTTGTGATCATCATATGTCATCACTTTTCTTTTGTAATGTATGCACGGCTGGCCTTAGGCATAGGCGAACTAGGCAACCGCCTAGGGCGCCATAAAGGCCAGTCTCTTAAAGAGTGCAGTTTTTATTTATTTTAACTAACATGGTGACTAATGGGGGTGGTAGTAAGTGTTTGTTTTCGCCAGTTAGTATTGCAGTGCACAAGGAACAAGAAAAGAGGGGGGAGGAGGAGATGATCCAGGTTCCCTCTTTTGGTTTGGAACCAAACATCCTCAAAAGTAGTAACAATGATTTTACAGTGTATAATTATACACTTATTGAAATCCATCAGGATATTGTCAACTTCTTTGCAAAAGATCTATCGTTTGTTCCGGCGCAACATATGGACATAGGGAAAACACTGGTGGACCTAAAAGTTTTTGTTAGAAAACTTAACTTACATTCATTGTTGGGTAACAACACAGAGTTACTGAACCCCCTTAGGGTATCTAGTACATATAATCCACCCCTTCATCCGAGCTTATTAGTGTTTGAGAAAATGTGTGAAACAGATTTGTGGGCAATTAAAAATCGGATTATGTATAGTAATCAAAAAGATCTTAACAATATGACCACACTGGAATGGGATTTTCTCCATTTATTAAGGGATTGTAGGATCCGTGTCATGAAACCGGATAAAGGGGGTGGGGTGGTTTTAATGGACCACTTTAAATATGTGGAATATATGAAGAAGCATTTGGATACACCAGCTTATAAGGAAGTATCTCTGAATGAGATACATGGAGCCTACAGGAAGATTAATAACATACTATATGATTTACTTATGGAAGGTTTTATTATTCCAGAAACGTATAGATATTTGCAGATGCCATCTCCCAGAATCTCAGCCTTCTTTGGAACACCAAAATTACATAAACAGCTTTACTCACCGCCGTTCAGGCCTATTGTTGATGGCAGGGGTTCGGCCACCTACGCATGTGCAAGACTAGTTGATAGTATTATTAAACCTTTACTAGCACAGGAGGCACATATCTGTAAGGACTCTTGGTCCTTTCTGAAAAACATTGGCGAAATTGAATATACCCCGGACATAGTTTTCCTTACAATAGATATAAAAGACCTGTATACAGTTATACCACAGGATATAGGCCTTAATTGGGTGAGAGAATTTATGGTTGCCAAGAATGTTGACAATAACACCATTTATTTGACTGAAACACTCTTGGAGATGGTTTTGGTAAATAACTTTTTCTTTTTTGAAAATAATTTTTACCTTCAAACCTCCGGAGTAGCAATGGGGTCGCCATGTGGGGGTTCGTTCGCCAATGCAGTACTGTCACATTGGGAAAAAGAACTTCTATTTAAGGATGAGGTTTTTAAACAGTATGTCTCCTGGTATACCAGATACCAGGATGACATTTTCTGTTTATGGAAAGGCAATAGTGAGGATATCCCTAACTTTATAGAACGAATGACCAACATGACAAATTTTTTACAGTTCACTTTTAACATACAGGAAAGTGAGATCAGTTATTTAGACATTCTTCTTACAAAGGATGTTAATAATAAAAGATTGAAAAGTAACATACATAGAAAATCCACATATTCTAATAGTTTTTTGCATTTCTCCAGTAGCCATCCCTACTACCAAAAAAGATCGGTTGTAAAAGGTCAGTTAGTGAGGGCGTCACGTATGGTTACTGATGATCTGGATTTCCAACATGAATGCAACAAACTAAAAAATATGTTTTTGGCAAGAGGCTATCCACTCACTTTGATTGACAACATCATAGTGGAAGTAGTAAATAAACGGAAGTCAGGCCATTTCATTCCCCTTCTTAATAACAAAACTTTCGGGGAAGAAGAATTGGCACTAATTCCGCTTAGTCTGCCAACTAGAGATAGAAGTAAGGACACTAATTATAATGTGTCTTTTTTACACACTTTCTCGTTAGATTTTCAAAAAATTAGGGAGATCCTGTATAAGAATTGGGACGTAATTAATCATGACAGTACTTTGTCTACATCATTAGGTGAAAAACCCAACATAACATACAGGAGAGGCCAAAACCTTAAAGCTATTTTGGAAAGGGCACCAAAAAAGTTCATTTCTCAGCGCCCCAAAGGAATGTACAAATGTGGTGCCTGTGCAGAATGCAAATTTATTAGAGTGGGCACTCAGTTCAATATTAAAGATAGGACATATAAAATAAGCAAGCATTATAACTGTGAATCAAAATCTGTGGTATATGCTGCTCTGTGTAGCCAATGTGAAGCTTTCTACATTGGCAAGACAGAGCGTAGATTCAAGACCAGAATACACGAACACATTTATGCTATTAGCAGAAGGGATGTGAACAATGCCCTAGCTAAGCATATTATTAGCAATACAGGGCATTCCTTCAACTTTGTTATACTCCAACAAAGAATGCCAGATCCAATGGGTGGCCCCTGGCAAATTAGGTTAGAGATAGATGAATTGATGTGGCAGGTACGAACTAGAGCACATTTATTACCTGGCATCAATGACAACCTATCAATAAAATGTGTATTAAAATGGTTATCGTATAAGAGATAACACATATAGGGAAGGTCTCTCACATTGGGATATGAAATGGACCCAACATCAATTATTCTCTAACAGAATGCACTAATGTAAAATTGTATTATTTTATGATTATTGTATAGGAATTCTGCGGGCAAAACTAATCAGTATTTTTAATGTTTAAATGTGGAAATAATGTTCCAAATTGTGGAAATATTTTTGGTAACAATTTAAAATATACACAAATATTTTTTAGTTTATTATTCACTGTTTTAATAACGTTTTTAACATATCATATAAGTATGAAGCAAGTTGTATGATTAAATAACCCAGCAATTATAGAGTTTAACATCTGTGTAAATATTTTGATGAATGGAGTTACTTGCAACAAAGTATCACTTGCTGTTCCGTTGCAATGCCTATAGAGGCACTCTATCTTTACCTTTATTCAAGGCTTATGTTTGCAATGGATTATACTACTTTAAGGTAACCTTAGTTACAATTAATTACTAAATGCACTTTATTTCAATTGGTTCCACACATACATTTTAAGAAATGTCATTTCCTGTTCTGCTGTTTGTCTGAGGAAGGCTAAATATTTGATTTAGCCGAAAGCGCTAACATTAATTTGGAGTCATTAAACGTTTGTTTATTTTACGAAGTAGTCTCTCATAGTGTTCTTGTTCGTTGTTACGCTCTTTTGGTTCAACAGTTTTTTCGTTTGTGGTTTGAAATTTCAAGTTACCATAACCCTTTCTACCCCTCTTCACATAAAACTTTTACTGCTACTTCAAATACAATCCTCATCAGACAACTAAGAAATATATATTTTTGCTTTTTGCCTATTGCCGATTGCACTTCTATTTTTTAATTTTTTATCAGCTCATTATTATGCTATGATTATTATATTTTAATCAGTTTTGCATGACCTTTTATTGTATTATAAATGTCTGTATTTCTTGTGATCATCATATGTCATCACTTTTCTTTTGTAATGTATGCACGGCTGGCCTTAGGCATAGGCAAACTAGGCAACCGCCTAGGGCGCCATAAAGGCCAGTCTCTTAATGAGTGCAGTTTTTATTTATTTTAACTAACATGGTGACTAACGGGGGTGGTAGTAAGTGTTTGTTTTCGCCAGTTAGCATTGCAGGGCATTCGTGGCTAGAGCTGACCATGAGCGACAAAGATGAGAGGAAGTACAGTGTGAGGGTAAGTATGTCGTCAAATATTCCAAGGCTGTTTTGATTTAGGAGCTATTGCAGCATCCTTGTTACCAGAAAATTATGTTTTGTTGTCACAAAATATTACTGAATGACAGGATTGTGGGGCATTTTATTCGTGAATCCTTATAATGCTGGGTCATTGTCTATCTCTTATGAGTGTATAAAACAGAGGTTTTCTGATAGTATGGGCATAGAGTATCTTTTGAAGTCTCCCTTTGCGGTTGACTTGCGTATGAAGTTTCTAATCTAGACGAGAATTACTGTCTTAGAAACCAATGTCATAGCTACTAATGTCAGTTCTTCCCACTGACTGATAAACATTCATTTATTGTCCATGCAGTTTCTTAGTCAATTGTGCTGACTGATTAACTTTCTCGTCCACTTTGTAGTTGGGGACCTGGCTTAGGGCAAAATAGAGACTTAACTCAAGGGTTGATCCCCATTTTTTACTTTCTTCTTGGGTCATGCTGTCCTGAGGGCTTCAAAAAAAAAAATTTTAATTGCTTGGAATTTTCAGCGAGTTCACACCCCCACCCATGCCCTATCACTGACTGGGCACTGGGTCGTCATTGTAAATAATAACGATCATGGCTGTTTATTCCTCTTTCCTTCATAATCCCAAAGGTATACACAGTATTTTGATTTTTAGGGTCAGTTTTTAATTTTATTGGTATTTTATTGTGTTTCGGGTGAGTATACTTGGTTTACTGACACACACGTTACATAAGGTTAAGGGAGAAGCTGCAGTTTTCCTAGTTTTGTAATATGCCAGTTCTTGTCAGTCACCTAGTTGGCTATCAATTAGACTTCATACTTTATTTCTGTAGTATGTGTAGCGTTGACTTCAACAGTTCAATTGTCATATTTTTCCTTGTAATAGCCCCATGTAGTTCTGTCCTTTTAGTGACAAAATTAGTGTTACCATTGTGTAACAAAATAATGCATTGAGTGGGAATGTACTAAGAAAACTAGAGCATTTTCCATATATCTGTAAGTGAAAGTCATAATATGATAGATTTTTAAGCTCGATTTCATTATGTCCTTTGTATCACACAATTTTAACTGAGCTCCAGGAAGGAGAATTTCTTGCGTTCTCGGTAAGTCTCTTTCTTGGAGAATTGTAGAGAATGTAGACATCTCTAATCACAAGGTTTCCTTGAAGTCTTTCTATATATTAAAGTTGAAATGCACATTTCATGCCTTTTCTTAACCATATATGTGGGGGACCGAAGGCCACCTTGGAAACTTAAGAAAACGGTATAAATTATGTGGCGTCTTGGGGAGAGTACAGACATGAAAATAACTTGATGAAGGCAGACCCCAAATGACTTAAAATTGTATATAAAAAAATGTTTCCAGCCCAAGTGAAGGCTTGCAGGTTTTTTTTAAGTGAATGTGATCTATCCTCCCCCAAAGCAGTAACCATTAGTAAGACTGCAAAGCTGGTGGAGTGGGTGGTAGACTGTAGAGTACTGCTGTACTTGATTGGCTGTCTGTTAAAATATTTGCGGGGGCCAACGCCTCTTTTTTACATTTTTGGGAGTACTGTTGTTTGGAGGAGATGACTGTTGTCTGCTGCTGTTTGTGATTGTGAATACCTGGTGGGTGGTGGTAGAGCAGAAGCTATAATTTTATCCTGTAAAGTGAGGGCTTTGCATATTTTTTGACCATTTAGATGTTTGATCAACAGTGGGTAATGAAATGTTATGGTTGTAATGATGTTGATTGATGTTTGGCATTAAATTAATTTAACTTGCCTTTATTGCATGCGGTATTGTATTTGTGTATTCTGTGCTTGCATCCTGTTATTGTTGGTCAGAATCCCAAGTTATTTATTTATTTATTTATTAAATATAAAGACATTTTCGGTTTGTCATTTTGTAAATTCTCTTGGTCTTTTATTCTAAATAGACTTTTGTGATGTTTTGCTTTTCTGGGGATACTGTTAAGATTGTTTGAGACTGTTGTACACACTGAATGATTTTGTTGGATGAGTTCTTTCATATAGCTTGCTCGCATAAAGCTGAAGTGTTAAATGGCTATCTACAGTTTTTATTTAGTCTCTTAATGTTAGCTGCTGTAGTGGGAATTGCTGTTTGAGTCCTGTCAGTTACAAACACTTTTTTTTGTGAATCTTTGTATTTATGGTTCATGAAGTGCTTCAGTAATTGAGTGCTGTGAAATGTGTGCTGGTGCAGCGTTTAGTGTTGTCACCTCACAGCAACAGGTTCTCCAGTTCAGTTCTTGGCTGGAGTGCTTTCTGTGCGGAGTCTGCCTGTCCTCCCTGCAGTCGAGTGAACTTTAAAGATATGCACTGATATGTTCTGAAGTGGGTAGTTTGTCATTATTGGGTTATACAGTTTGTTCCATTGCTTACTGGAAAAATGTTCAAAACTACAAATTTAAAACACACTAACAAGTGGTGCTGTGTTATACAAGGAATATCATTTAATACAATCAAGAAGGTGAATCAGAGAGCACACACATGTATGCATGGCCATAAAAATGCGTGCAAGAGGCCTATGGTTTGAAAATAGCCCAGAGGTAAACATAATTCTCCACTGGTCAGATGCACTTTATTTGAATGTGGGTTTTTATGCTGTTTCAGTGAATGTGAGTTTCAGTGGAAGAGAAGTTTACTGCTCATGCTAAGTCTTTTTGTTGTGAGACTGTATTGTTTAGCAAATGGCTGTCAGTGTTTGTGCATTTTATTTCAATATCTGTAATCACTGCAGAAGTCAATAAGAAAACAATATACACACTGATAGGTTTGAACAGCGTTCATGGTAACTGGGGAGAAATAGCCAAGTAATGGAGCACTGGTATGGCTGGGGAGGAGGCTGCTACAAGATGGGATACTCAGGGGGCCCGCAATCTATTTCACTGTCTATGGTCCCATTTGACTATAATCCGGCTATGCTAATAATTTAAAGTATGAGAATAGTTTACATGGCCCCTTTAAATCCCTCCAAAATACTCAGTGGTGGCAGCGTCTCCTCCTTTAAGGAGGACCATGAGTGCTTGCTTCACATGCATGCATGCTGACTTGAATGGTGGGTTGTGAAAAATTACGGTTTTCAGAAGTGTGTCTAGGTCCATAAAGGTTTGGGAACCACTGCTCTACACCAACTACCAGACTGCTGACAGAAATGAGTTTGGGTTTCAGTGCATTTTCAGGGTATTAAGAGTTTCAGTGCATTTTCAAGGGATTATGGGTTTTAGTTCATTTTCATGAAACTGTGAGCTTCAAATGAAGAAAGTTTACTGCTTCTCACTCTGTCAGTTTTCAATGTAAGGCTAACTGTTTTGTTTATCAAATGGCAAACTGTGTTGTAGAATTTGAAAGCAGTGTTAGTAGCATAATTGTCTTTAATGCAGAAGGCTATGGATTCTGCTCCCACACCATGTAGATGTGAGTATTAATATTGCAGTGCCCATTTGATTGCTAATTATTTGGTGCATTTTAAGGGCGGATAAGGGTTCTACACTCCTAAGTATGTCCTCCTTTGTATGAGATGCCTAGCAACTATGAACTTGTCAGTTTTAATCATTTCCTTTTGCAATATTACCAGTTTACCAATTTTTTATGTAATATAGGCAATTAATTCTTCAAGGACAACAGGCACTGAATTTGTAGATGAAACATTAGATGTAAAGTTGTTTGCCAGTGGCAATCTCCATTAGTTACAGATTTCTTTAATGTGGAATTGTTCAGATGATTTCTCTTTTGCAGAGGTTGTTTGTATTGAGTGATATTGGTGAATTGTAATGACAGAAGTCTGAGTAGCCTTTTATTGTTGAAATTTTCTGAAAATGGGTAGTTTTGTCATTATTGTTTTATACATTTAGTTTCTTTGCTTATTAAAAGAATGCTTAAAACTACAAATTTAAAACACGTTCTAATAAGTGGTGCTGTATTACATAAGGAATATAATTTAATGCAATCAGGAAGTTGAATCAAAGAACAAATACATACATGCATGGTTGTAAAAATGTGTGCAAGGAGTCTGTTTTGAAAACAGCCCAAATGTAAACTTAATCCTCCACTGACCAGATGCGTTTTCTATAAATATAGGTCTTCATGCAATTTCAGTGGCAGAGAATTGTACTGTTCATGCTAAGCCTGTTTTCATTGTAAGATTGTATTGTTTATCAAATGGCTATCTGTGTTTCTGCTATTCTAGCTTAAGCTTCTGTACACAGGGAGGAGAGAGGTTGCTATTCTACTTTCCTGAACTGTAAGGTTTGCTCGCCTACCCAGAGTAAATTAAACTGTTTAGATTAACCTAAGCAACCCTTTGAACCAAGGCACATGAGCTTCTATTTTCTGAAGACATGACTTTTATAGTAAAGTATGTGTGAAGGAGCAACAGATAAAGCAGGTTTATTAAAGGAAATTTCCATATTCACTTGCAGTTTAAACTACATTACAAGGTATTCTTTCTTTTATGCATTTAAATAATTAAAGTAAATGACTGGACTGGCTTTTTTGGGGAGTGAATGACTGGAGTGGCTTTTTGGGGAGTGAATGACTGGAGTGGCTTTTTGGGGAGTGACTTACCTGTGGGTGTGACTCGTAGGGGTGTTTCATGTATGACATGGGTGGGGTTTAAGGGACACCAGAGCACTACTTTGCCTAGGGTGCCATATCAGTTTAGGCCAGCCCTGAATGTATGTGTATGTTTTTCTTAGTATTCTACAGTGTTTTGTGAAGCTTTTCTCCCTGGGCCTCAACTGAAAATGGGTCACTGACCCAGTGGACTTTCCCGGTTAACAAATGTCAATAAATAAATAAAATAAATAAATAAGTGTACCAGTCACTGGTTTGTCAAATACAAGCCTGTTGCCTATATATATATATATATATATATATATATATATATATATATATATATATATATCTACACATATACACATATGTATATAGTGACATAGCAAATGACAAAGTGTACTGACATCTGTACAAGTTATCAATATCAGCAAGCGGAAAACACAGTTACCCAAAATGCAAAATCAACAAAACTACACTGATCTCAAAAGGAAAAAAAATTTTGCAATCACTGAAACATAAAAGGGAAAAAAGGGCACTACCTTCTAGACATACTCTGTCTGCATAGTGGTACTCTTAGGAAAAGAGTGTTTAGTAACATAATGAGTAAGGTTGAGGTTATGGGGAGACATAGGATTATGATTAGGTTAGCACACACGAGTAAGGGTGGTGCATAGTGGCGAATTAATCATATGTACTAACTCCAGTCCTATCCCTGATTCTGATCACAAGCTTACACATTAGGTTACTAAACATCATTTCAATAGCAGTACAACTAAACACACACACACACACACACACACACACACACACACACACACACACACACACACACACACACACACACACACACACACACACACACACACACACACACACACACATACACGCACACACACCCACACACACCCACACACACCCACACACACACACACACACACACACACACACACACACACACACACACACACACACACACACCAAAATGCGTTCATTATAAATGAGTGTTTCAGCATTACTCCCCATTCCTAGTTACCTAACATTTGATGTTGTAGGAGTCAAATAATCCTCCACTTGACAAATCATGAGCTCCATAACTTCTGACACCACAAGCAGCATTTGACAAATGGAGCACTTCACAAATAAAATGGAAGTCATATACATACATATAAAACGATTCTATAAGTAGAAAAAAATCACAAAAAACTATCAGAACTCACCTAATCGAATAACAAAAAACAAACATGAAAATAGTAAAACTTTTGTTTGTTTGTTGGGGCAAGCAACCCTGCACCCTTGACACCCCCCTTCAACTTATATATACCAACACCAAGATCACAATATAGTGAGGAAGGGGCACATTTCTAATCATCACTGTACTGCAGTCTTACATATGCAAAGATCAGTTAAGACTTTTAGAAGTGTGGAAAACCCTAAACTGCTTTTCATCAAAAAGGGAAGAAAATATTCTGCTTGAATATCTCAGTTGCACTTATAGTACACTGTGTGGTAATAGTGTTTTTTGTACTTTTCTGAATTTATCAATGTTTTAGTCCAAAGGATATCTGTTTGCATTTTTTAGCTTGTTGTGGGACCTTAGTATTGTAGGTTCATTTGCAGTTGTGGGGGAATTGTGAATGACTGCAAGATCTGTGCATCATCGATACATTATACTGCACATTTATTTCTGTAATTAGAATTAGTTGTAAAAGTTATCTGTTTTGATTTTGAATTCAGTCTGGGACCTTAGTCATGTAGTTTCAATAATAATAATCATAGGAGAATAATGAACTATTGCACGGTCTGAATTTCATTTAGTCATTTATTACTGCATTTTCCATTAGTAGTGTTATTGGTAAATCTTGGCCTGGTCTGGTGTCTTAGACTATAGTTTACATTGCAGTAGTGGCAGTATTGTAATTTTTGCTGCAGGATGTGTGCTTTTGTTCTTCTATAGATTTCTGCATTCCAGTTTTGCTGCTGTAGTCTTATATTCTGTTTATTATTTGCCTGCTTAAATTTGCATGCAAGTGCTTTTCTGTTTTTTTTTTCCATTGCTACTGTTTTTTGCCCTGATCTTGCATCTGGTTCATCATTACAGCTTTCCACACCCCCACTGTTACATTAAGTACTGCTTTATGTGCTGCTCCAGTCCCGACTGTTTGTACACTAATTACAGTTGTCCCTGCCCCCACTGTAAAATCTAAAGTTTCTGAAGTTCTAATCTGCCTGGGGTCACTGACCTGTAGCTTAGAGTGATAGGACTAAGAAAACTGTGATTTGTAATAGGAATTATTCAGAGGGGCTGGCAAAGGTCAAAGTACTGCAGAATAAGGGAAATCTCACTGAACAGAAGAGGAGCAACTGCAAAATGCTAAAGAAAAAATAAGGTAGTATTTGGATAATATACATGAGAAGTGAACACTATTACCACACAGTGTACTATAAGTACAACTGAGATATTCAAGCAGAATTCTTTCTTCCCTTTTTGATGAAAAGAACCCACATTGTGAAAGTAGCAGACTCCAAATCCGACTTCAGACCAGTGACAAATGGAGTACCACAAGGTTCAGTCCTGGATCCTCTCCTGTTTGGTATCTACTTCTCTGAAGTACAGGCTAACACAGAAGGTCTTTGGCTAATGAAGTTCACACATGACTGCAAACTAGGAGCCATAATCAAAACTTCTAATGATGTGGATATCCTACCAAAGGGCCTCACTGAGACAGATGCCTGGTGTCAAAGCCATGGCCTCAAGCTCAATGCTAAAAAGTGCATTGTCATCCCCTTTGGTAAAAACTCTGTACCCATGAACTACAACATAGGCAGTAGTATACTTAACACCGAAAATGTGATAAGAGACCTTGGGACACAGGTAGACAGTAGTGTCTCCTTTGATAATCATATCGCCACAGTAGTCAGGAAATCCTTCTACGTGGCACACCTCATCACAAAAGGTTTCTCATCCAGAAAAAAAGAGGTCATTGTTCCCTTCTACTCATCACTCATTAGACCCATTATAGAGTACAATGCCCCTTTTGGTATGTACCTCACAAGACATCTACAACAACTGGAAAGGCAACAGAAATACCTCACAAAGAGGATTACCGGCCTCAAACAGATGCCCTACACAGACCGTCTCAAAAAACTCCAGCTTTACTCCGTAGCATATCGCCTACTCAGAGGTGATCTCTGCCTAACATACAAAGCTATGTCAAACCCAGAGCTGTTGGATATGCTCCACTTAAAGAAATCCCAATCCCTCCAAGCTACACACTCTAGGGACCTAAACCTTGTCACCACAATAAACAGAACATGCCGGAGGGATAGATTCCTGTCCCAGAGACTTCTCACACTCTGGAATAAACTACCTATCTATATCAAACAAAGCTCCTCATTAACACTCTTCAAGAAAAATCTTGATGATTGGATGGGAAATAGGAAATTCACCCTGGGGATCACCTCTGTGGCTCTGCTCGACAGTGGCACAGGAAAATAATTTTCTTGGGTGGCAAAATCCTATGAGTTTAGAAAGATTACTGCTAAGTAACTATTTTTTTTTAATAATAACTCACAAAAACCTTTAGCACAATGACTTAGGCAACAGAAAGTTGAAAGGGTCATTGCCAGACTTACAGAGCCTATAACTAGAAAAATAACCAGAGATCCTGTAAAGGTTTTAAAGATATTTATTTATTTGATATTTGTTAACTGGGTTGCTCTGACTGGGTGGGGACCCAAGGAGAAAAGCTCCACAACAAAACAACAGATTGTAAACAGTAGTAGATAGCAGTTATAAGATTGCTTAATATGATTAAAAAAGTACCATTTATAAAGTTACTAACATGATAATCAAAAATATATACATGAGAATAACAAGAAATTATATATATATATATATATATATATATATATATATATATATATATATATATATATTTTTTTTTTTGTAAATAATTAGACAAATAAAATGTGTTGCGCATAACACATTTTAGCCAATGGTACAACAGACGGAGAGCTGCCTAAATAAGGTGTATAATAGTGCAGGAAGAAAATACTATGATAATAGGAGTAGTAAGTCAACAAGGAAGATATGTACAGTGGGAGGATGGATATAAAGTAGCTGCAGGAAGAGAAAAGTCAGGAAGAAAGTACTGCATTAGATAGGGGAAATAAGCACCTATACAGTTGGTATGCAAAAGAGTAGGATAGTAGAAGCAGGTTGGACAACAGTTTGCATTATTATAGTCTAATTAGATTTTATAGATGTTGCAGTTATGAGAGGGCAAGTGGTAGGCAGAATGCATAAAAAGTAGAAAAATAATTTATGTTGAGTCATTGCAAGGACATAGCCATGACTTGCGGTAGGTATCTTTAAGTGCTATTTTGAAGGAGCTGAAATTAGTGATAGATCTGACATGTAGTAATAGTCTGTTCCAGACATTTGAGATGGAGTAGCTGTAGAGTAGTTTGCCAGTGTTTTTATTAGGCTTATAAACTTCCTGCTGAGAACTGCAGAGAGCATGGATGGAAGTATAAGGCTGGATAAGATAATACAGAGAGGAGCAGAAAGATGGATCATGTAGGACTGAATGAGCTGTGAGAAGCTGGGGTAATAGAATTTGGTACTGAAGTTCAAGCCATTGCAGGTTTTTTAGGGCTATGCAGTGATGGGTGCAACAGGGTAGATTAGTAGCAAACTAACAATTTTGTTATAGGTAAGTTCAAGTTTAGTCAGGAGATTAGATTGAAGATTTGTAAGTATGGGGGCTGCATAGAGTAATGTGGGAAGTAGGAAGGCTTGGGCAAGGGAGAGTCTGGAGGATTAAGTGAGATATTTTCAATGTCTGTATAGGATTCCGAGATTTTGATGAGTCTTTTTTATGCATTGCTGAGTACGTAGGTTGAACTTTAGCTGGTTGTCAATAATGATACCAAGGAGTCTGGTGTGAGGTTCAGTGGAGATAGTGTTGTTGAGTGAGGACACAGAGAAGGTAGTCTTGTGATGTTGGAGGGTAGAAGGGAGAAATAAGAGAAGTTTAGTTTTCTTAGGATTCAGTACTGGCTGGTTAGAATTAAGCCATCTTTTGACTTAGTGAAGGGACTGTTGGGTAAGGGTATGAAGGTGAGTAATGTCAGAACCGGAAATTATTGTGGAATCATCTGCATATTGAATAATGGTAGAGAGCTAACAGGAGGAGAGAAGGTGATTAATAAAGACATTGAAAAGTAGGGGTCCAAGGATGAAGCCATGGGGAATGTCAGTTTGGACAGGAAGGAAGGGAGAGAAACGATTGCCATTTAACAGCCTGGAATCTGTTTGAGACCAGGATAAAGAAGAGTTAGACAAGTGTAGAGACGCTAGTTTGGAAAGTAGTAGTTAATGGGAAACAGTGTTGAAGGCTTTGGATAAATCGAGAAACAGATGGGAAACTAGCTTTTTATTGTCACTGGATAGTGCAATGGTATTTATAAAGGAAATAAAAGCAGTGACAGTATTGTATTTTATATATTATGCATTAGATATTTCAAAAATTTAATGACATTTGTATAAAGCAGAGAAATGTAGAACTCAAGAAAGAGCAGAAATGAAAATATTTATGGAAGACATAATTATGCCAAGGTTAGGGGTAGATGAGGCTCAACAACTATCAGTTAAGGTAAGAGAGGATGAGAAAAAAATGGTGATTTATAATCAGTCTGCAGAAAAGTCTTCATGAACAGATGATATTCCTGTGAATGTTTGGAAATTAGGAGGGCAGAAAGTGATAAAGATCTGGAAGATTTTGTTTAATATTATTTTTAAAAGGAGGGGAAGCACCAACATCTTGGAAGACAGTTGAAGTGGATATATTACCTAAGGATGGTAAAGACTCATCAGATCCAGCTTCATACAGACTGTTTCACTTGTAAGCCATAATTATAAAGTGTTTATGTTTATACTAGCTAAAATATTGGTAAAGGTGTTGCCATAATTATATGGATCAGTGTGGTTTAGTGGAGGAGAAGCAAACATTTGACAACATTAATAGAACAATGGTGGTGCACAGGGAAGCAGAATGTAAGAAAATACTGCTGCTGGTGGTGGGCCCTGATGCAGTGAAAGCATCTGACAGAGTGAGATAGGTAATGGAAGCATTTGCATTCTCTGATACAATAATACAGTTAATTAGGAGGCTATATGAAGGATCTGAGGCAAGAATTAAAGTGTGAGGTTTCCTCTCTGATAAATTGTATTTAGACAGGGAAACAGAGTGGGGTATCCTCTTTCTCCTTTGTCATTCACTCCAACGTTAGAGCCACTGGCAAAAAAAATAAGGGACTCAAAATTGCAAGGATGTAATTGATACGTTAATCAAGAAAAGCTGGCTTTACCAGTAGACGACATTATTTTGTACATGACAAATCCAGAAAAAATACATCTCAGTGTTGTGGAACATTTTGTGGCAGTTTTAAGTGTTTTCAGTATATAACATTAATGAAGATAAAACAAAGGCAATAGCCATAAATTCTGTACCAAAACATAAATTGCTTCATCAATACCAGTATTAATGGAGACATGATAAGATAGAGTATTTAGGAGTATGGATTAAAAAGGCTTATGTTATGGCAGCTAGGATAAGTGGGAAAAGACTAAACAAAAGATAATACAAAAACTGAGAAACTGGAATGTTTTGTTTATGGATATAGATAGTAAGATACAACCAGTGAAAATGTTTTTAGTACCTTTGGTTTTATATATGGTCAGGCATACTTTTATCAACCAGAAGAGAAGTTGTGGGCCATAATTAATAAAGAGTTGAATGAGTTTATATGGGAGGGGAAGAGGGGAAGATTTAAATGGGATAAGTTGAGCCTTCCATTAGAACAGGGTAGTTCTAATCTGATTTCAAGATTTCAAATAGGAAATTTGCACTTAGGCCTATATTTTCGAACAATATACGCCCTACAGACATGTTAGATAATAGCACCAGCAACAATAAACGGATGATAGATAGAACTTATAAGGACTGTTGTGCAATGTTTACTTTGGACCATAATACAAACAAAGTTAGATTATTAAAAAACATTGGTCAGTTATGTTGTTTGTTCCTGAGCTTAGGAGCCTACATAAACAAGGCCTGACATTTGGCTATAAGAGATCTTGTAATTTAAAAAACATGTTGTTATAAAGAGCAGGGCAAATTGCATGAAATAAAAATTAATAAATCAAGTACGTACACATGTAGAAGATGTAATTTTTGTAAATATATTTACACTGAGAAAAATATAATTCATCCTGTATTTAATTATTGTTTTACTCTCAAGGCTTATGGTACCTGTGAAACTAGAAATTTAGTCTAGTTAGCCAAAATGTGGAAAATGTCCTGCATATTATATAGAAAAAACTAACCAATGACTCAAATAGAATATGTAGTTATTTACCTGAAATTAGAAGGGGGTTGAAAATAACAGACATTTACAGAGTACAGATAGTACACATAATTTTAAATTTATAATTTTAAGTGTTATTTATCCTCAGTTTCAAAGTGGAGATATATTTGTACGTACTGAGAATGAAGAGAATATATGGATTCTGCATTTTAGAGTACATCATCCCCCTAGATTAAATGATGTTGTTAGCATTAAACCCTTGTTAAAGGAATTACGTAACAGAGTTAAATAGATTAAGTTTATAGGGCATTACTGTTCTTAGTGTTCTTATATGCTTTCCTTTTATGCGCTATCTCTAATTTTAACAAATAGTAAATGATTTAATCTGTTACTCTATTTGTAAAACATATTAAAGGAGTGGTTGTTTTCAATTTTGTTATAATTACCTGAAGAAGCATTTTATGAGTGAAAGTGATTTTACTAGCAACATTAAAAACTGTTACAGAGCTTGTGGTTCCTGACTACTTTGGTTTTGTTTCTGCTTTGCTGCTTGCTGCTGTGGCAGTTCAGGATGTTTGTCCCAGGTTTCTTTATTTTTTGTTTTTTATATTTTAGAGCTACAGAGTTAAGGTTCAAATACATAACATTAGTGGGGTCAGGTGCCTAGGCAGTGAGACATTTCCCTGTGGTACATTTAGTTGGGGACATGTGGCTGACGTGACATTTAGCTGCTGAGAAATATAATTGTTGCTAATTCCCTGTGGGCAAATAGAAGAATTTAGTGCCACGCCCACAACTTCAGTAGCAAAATGCACAAGGTGAAAATAATGTCCATGACCCCTTCACCCCTAATGCATCATGAAACAGCAGGCAATATGGCAGGCTGGCCAGTGGGCTTGTCAGTGGCAGTAAAACTGCAGTGCACAATGGGCAGTGCCTTTATAATTGGTGTGTGTGGACAACAACCCCTTCATAGTGTCTAGGGAACATTGCCTAAAATGCATACTGGAGCATAAATGTAATTATAGTAGCATGCAGGATTTCCTGTAGAATACTTCAGCATGTTGTAGTTACATAAGCATGTACTGTACAATTAGCGCAATGCTCATTACGTATTCTGCCCCCATGCACTTGGTTATAAAAGCTGTGGACATGACAGTGTGTGCTTCTCTTTGCACATAAGGAATTCACAACAGCCATATTTGTCTGCAGCTGAAAGTCACTTCAGCCATGTGTCCCCTGCTAAATTTCAACCCAAGGCCAGCTTCTTCATCTGGCTAGTCACTATGCCAGAAGAATCTTGTTCAGCTCGTAAACCAGCCAGATTCAGGACATAAGCTTGATGCTGCTGAGATAGTGCTGATAGTACTAGTAACACAAGTGTGGCAGCACACATGTATAGGGAAGTTGCAATACTCTCCTATTATGATACAGATATCACATCAGCCAGATATTGGGGTGATTAGTGAATAATATACATCATAGGCTGTTCATATTAATGACAGCTTCCTTTTAGGCCATTACACAGATATGTGTATTTGTGTTCATGGCTGCGGCAGTGAAGGGGTGAGTGATTTGGTGGGCAACAGACTGCAAAGTGAGTCAGATGATGATATGATGTAATATCTCTCTCAATCTCTGTTTCACTTTTCTGTGGGTCCTTGAATTGCCAGCTGGGATTATCTGTATTAAGTAACTAGTGAATTTGTTAGTTGGCATTATGTTGCCTGGAAGAATGATGGTCCCTTATACAGAAAGGGACAAGCAACCTTCATAACTGCCTGGTTGATGGCTGCCTCCCATTAGCTCTCACCAAGGCAGTGACCATGTTAACAATAATGAATGAATGGGGTCTGTATCCAAGGAAGTGCACATGTACAGGAAGGAGGGAAATAGATGATCTTTGCAGCGATATGGGTATGCACATCACCAGAGTGGGTGGGGCTAGGGCTATACTAAAAACACTCCCATTACTTCCCTGTGTATCCAGAGAAGTGAGCATGTACAAGACAGAGGGAAACAGATAGTCCTTGGAAAGATGTGGGTATGCACATCAACAGATGAGGTGGAACTATTGCCATATTAAAAACACATCCATAACTTGTATCCAAATGAAGCAAGGATGTTAGAAGGCGTGCACTTAGTAGTTTCTTACTCAAGGAAAAGCCAGAGAAGTCATTATAAGGCCCCATTCCGAAGAAAGCCAGAACCGCCTGGGTCAGGGAATGAGGATGCATGCCCTCTGGCAAGCTAAAGTGGAAGGCACAGATACTGGTCGAGCACAAACCACCTTCATGGTTGTCTGGATGATAGCCTCTCATGATGGTTAGCTGTGTACCCTATCATACTGGGTACATTCTTAGTGTAAGACCATTTGGGCTGAGTATGACTGGGGAAGTTCTGATGGCCAACAGGCATGGAGACAAAGAATACTAAGGAAAATATAACTGGTCAGACATCCAGATTTTGCAAATTTAGACACTTTCAGTTTGGCAACAGAAGGCTAAGCATTAGAATTAATTGTGCTCAGCTGTCTGAAAATTAATTTCATTTAAAAGTCCACAACTTAGATTAAATTAGACAACCATGTCCTCTAGGAATCATTGATGTCATCAAGGAAAAGTTAACAAAAGAAAAATTCTGTGAAGAAGCTAACAGTAAATCAAATATCTTGGTGCTCCCAGACAGCCCACTCTGATGGTACAATGATCTAGGCATGGAGCAATCAGAGACTGAGGGTTTGACTTCACTGGAAAGCAAGATTGACCAGATCTGTAATGACGTCCAAGATACATGGAACATTACATGGCAATATTACCAGTAACAATGCGACTATATGATGTATAGAACCAGGCATGCTGATGAGATTTCTGAGCTTCAGTCCCAGGGAAGAGATATTAAATGCACATTAACAGTCATGCTAAAACAGAAAGAGTTGCTACAAAACTTACTGAACTGGAGGACAGAATCAGAAAGGAAAACATTCCATTTATGGCTATTCAAGAACAGGTGGAGGATGGAGACTGTAAATTATTTATGTTAAAATGCCTGCATGAGTGGACTGGAATAAAACTGCAGTAGATCTCAACAAAACAGAGAACATAGAATTTCTGCACCACACTTCCATAACAGAAAACAACTTAGACCTATTTAAGGAAATTCCAGACCTATGTATTAAAAAGAAAGGATTTTATTCATTTTGTGGAGAAAAGGGACAATCTAGAAAGTGGACAAATCCCAGGTGATCACCAACAATACCTCTCTGCAGACACCAGGTAATATAAGTGATTCCTCCCAGTGATTAAGATATGCAGGACTTGCATCTTCATTTCAAGCTGCACTATCCAGCTATCGTCAGGGCTTTTTACCCTTTAGGTACAAAACATATACAGACCTCCAACCGGTACTGGATGAATTAACTAAGCAGAACACTGGCTATGGAATGCAGAAGGCATATAAGGGATACACTTCATAAAGTGGTGCTAACTTCAGGATTATAAAATGGACATTTGCCAAACCATTTCCAGTTTTCCAGTGAAAAAATGCTAACTACCTCAAAACAGTTGAAAGAGCTAGTGAGGAAAAATGACTGAACAATTACAGAGAGATCAAATTCTGGAAATAGCAGAAGAGTCTGACTAGTCTAGGTAAGGCAAATATAGCAGCTTGACGTGAGAAGACTGATGGAGACTTCTTAATGAAATAGTGTTATACACTTAAATGTTTTTTTAATCCTGCTTTGTTTTTCTGTCCTTGAGATGGACATTAATTAGCTTTGATGCCATGTGGTAAATATTTTAACTGAAAAGTGAAGTTTGCAGGTAGCCTTTTCTTTCTTTTTCAACCCAGCCAGAAAAAGTCCATAATATTGTGGTAGTTAAAAAGGGACCCAAGTCCTGTGCTTCAAGTTGAGACCTCCCACTTTCATGGGGCTGTAAGGCCTAAATAGATTACTTTCATTATGTGGCCAAATGCTCTGGTTTAATGTAGACTGTAGCCCACACTTGGAAGCTGATTATTTCTATAACTAAAGCCATGAACTGTGGCTCCATACAACAGCAAGGTGGCATTATTGTTACCCCATACATACCTGAAAGTGTGCACCTAGGTGGCTTTTTATAGATGACCACTAACAGTTTCTAACTTCTAATAAATTAAATGTAGAGAGAAGGCTTTCAATTAATATACAAAGTTCCTTCTCCTGAGAGCTCATTAAACAGCAATAAAAAACACTTTTTATTTTTTTTACAAAATTAGCAGCATAGGGTAACTGTTAAGTAGTTGGTCAAATAGTTCAATAGAGCTGTGGATCTATAAGAGGCAGTGATGGTGTAGGCAGGATGGGAACAGAAGCACTTCCATTGTGAAGTTAGGTGTGAGTGCAGCAAGGTTTTAAATGAGGAGAGACTGCTGGTGATGCATTTAGGAGATGGTAGAGAATTCCAGAGGCATGCAAGAGAGAAGAACATTAGGTGATTCCCAGCTGGACGTGTGAGTTTGTGCAATTTAATTAGTTTTTGGGAATTAGATCTTAGAAGTCATTCTGGTTCATGCATTTCAAAAGTAGTGGCTAGGGAGGGACAATGAGAGGGGTTGTAAATGAGTTTGTGTGCTTGGATAAGTTAGGTATAAGTGAGGAGGTTAGGTAGCTCAAGCCAGTTTAGTTGGTGAAGAGAATTATACTGGTGAGAAATGGCTCTGTGACCTGCTGCAAATTTTGATATCTTGTTATAGCAAGAGGAGTGTTTTGTTTTGAGGGAGGATTGCAGGTTGGTGAGGATAGATGCACCATATAAGAGGACTGGGATGAGATAAGTATTGGCTAGTATGAGCCTGGTGGAAGGAGAGATATAACAATTATGGTGGTATAGCATACCAAGTTTTTTGTGTTTTTTTTTTTTATATTTACTTGTAAATGTTTGTCAAATTTTAGTTGATCATCTATGAGTATTTAGTGTCAGAGACTATTTCTAGGGGAGTATTGTTTTTCCTGGTGATTATGAATGAGTGTTTATCTAGGGAGGAGATTTTGGAGGTAGTGAATAACATAAGTTTAGTTTTGGTTGCATTAAGAGCCAGATGACTGTCTAGCATCCACTGCCCAGTAGAGGAGAAGATGCTTTGGGTAAGCCTATTTAGAGTGGGGATAGAAGGGGAGGACCAGATAATGGTAGAATCATTGGCATATTGGATGAGGCTTGAGTTTGGAATGGCTTGGTAGAAGTCATTATGAATATACTGAATAGTAGGGGCCTAAAATGGAACCTTGGGGGACACCTGTGGGAGTATTAAGGAAGGGTGAAGTGGCTTATTCCATTTGACTGCTTGTTGTCTGGTTGTGGGCAGGATGGGAACAGAAGCACTTCCATTGTGAAGTCAGGTGTGAGTGCAGCAAGGTTTTAAATGAGGAGAGACTGCTGGTGATGCATTTAGGAGATGGTAGAGAATTCCAGAGGCATGCAAGAGAGAAGAACATTAGGTGATTCCCAGCTGGACGTGTGAGTTTGTGCAATTTAATTAGTTTTTGTTGTGAGGTAGCTGGAGAACCACTTGGTACAGGAAGGGGATAGGTTTAGTTTGGAGAGTTTATTAAGAAGCAGGTTGTGGGAAACAGTGTCAAATACCTTGGAGAGGTTGAGGAGAAGGGTGGACATGAAATGGCTGGAAACAAGGGCTTTGTTACTTGTTTCAAGGAAGGAGAGGAGGGCATTGGAGGTGCTATGACCGGGTCTGAATCAATGCTGTGTGCGGGTAAGAAGTTGGTTGTTGATGAGATAGGGTAAGAGTTGTTGGTGGATACATTTTTCAAGAAGCTTAGAAATAGGGGATAAGATAGCAATAGGGCAGAAGTTTGGAAAGTCATTATCATTGCCTCCTTTATGTAGAGGAATAATAAAGGCTTTCTTCCAGAGCTGGCGGACCTGGCTTTCTGAGATAGACTGATTAATTAGTATGCTGATAGGGAGAGCAATGGTTTCCGTGGCTCCTTTTAGGAAGTAGGAGGGAATTTCATCAGGGGCATTGGAACCAGGTTTTAATTTTAGGAGAAGTTTTTTTATGGTGGATATAGAGATGGGATTGATAGAGAAGGGTGGAGGTTGGGGGCAAGGGATGCTAGAGTAGGAAGGGATGGCTGCAGGCTGAGGAGGGGTCACAGAGGTGTTGGTGAAGGACAATGTTAGCTTGCTTATAGACTCATAGGTTCATAGGTTCATAGGTAGGTACTAGGCTATCGGCCCTAGGGCACATACAAGCCCAGCCAAAAAATGTACCCTGGCTTTCGCCATCCAAGAAAATTATTTTCCTGTGCCCCTGTCGAGCAGAGCCACAGAAGTGATCCCTGGGTGAATTTCCCATTTCCCATCCAATCATCAAGATTTTTCTTGAAGAGTGCTAATCAGGAGCTCTGTTTGACATAGATAGGTAGTCTGTTCCAGAGTATGGGAAGTCTCTGGGACAGGAATCTATCCCTCCAGCATGTTCTGTTTATTGTGGTGACAAGGCTAAGGTCCCTAGAGCGTGTAGCTCGGAAGGATTGGGATTTCTTTAAGTGGAGCATGTCCAACAGCTCTGGGTTTGACATAGCTTTGTATGTTAGGCAGAGATCGCCCCTGAGTAGGTGATATGCGATGGAGTAAAGCTGTCGTTTTTTGAGATGGTCTGCATAGGGCATATGTTTGAGGCCAGTACTCCTCTTTGTGAGGTATTTCTGTGGTCTTTCCAGTTGTTGTAGATGTCTTGTGAGGTACATACCAAAAGGGGTGTTGTACTCTATAATGGGTCTAATGAGTGATGAGTAGAGGGGAACAATGACCTCTTTTTCTGGATGAGAATCCTTTTGTGATGAGATGAGCCACGTAGAAGGATTTCCTGACCACTGTGGCGATGTGATTATCAAAGGAGAGACTACTGTCCACCTGTGTCCCAAGGTCTCTTATCACATTTTCAGCATTAAGTAGACTGCCAGCTATGTGGTAGTTCATGGGTACAGAGTTTTTATCAAAGGGGATGACAATACACTTTTTGGCATTGAGCTTCAGGCCATGGCTTTGACACCAGGTATCTGTCTCATTGAGGCCCTTTTATAGTTTGTCCACATTGTTAGGAGTTTCGATTATGGCTCCTAGTTTGCAGTCATCTACAAACTTTGTTAGCCAAAGACCTTCTGTGTTGGCCTGCACTTCAGAGAAGTAGATACCAAACAGGAGAGGACCCAGGACTGAACCCTGTGGTACTCCACTTGTCACTGGTCTGATGTCGGATTTGGAATCCTCTACTTTCACAGTGTGGGTTCTGTCCATGAGCCAGTTGGCAACCCATCTTGTGACATAGGGATTTATACCTAGTTTAGTGAGCTTATCTATAATTCCAGAGTGGAGGATGGTGTTGAAAGCCTTGGCGAGAGCTAGATAAGCTGTGTGAACCATTTTACCCTCATCTATGGCTTTGGTGACTGCTTCAAAGAAGTCAATCAGGTTTAGGAGACATGATCTGCCTTTTACAAATCCAAACTGAGTAGGGTCCAGAGTTTTGAGATTACAGACTCTATGAAGAAATAATTAAATTGGGTGGCTAAGTCCCTGTCAGAGGCATCTAGATTAGGGCAAGAGTTTTCTTTTTTCCTGGTTGAGGAGAGATGAGATTCCTTTCCAAAATAGTTTGGGATTGTTGTTGTGGTTGGTTTGGAATGAAGAGAAATAGGCTTTGCAGTCTGAGGTAATATGTTTTTTACTTTATTTTGTAGTGTTTTATATTTTTTAAGGGTGATAGTGGTTTTAATTTTATGGTAACATGTCCAAGCTTTATCACGGAGTCACATAGTAGCTAAGGTGTTTTTGGTTAACCAGGGTACAGGGTTATTTTTCTGTACGTTTTGTTTTTAGAGGGGCAAAGGAGTTGAGCAGGTTTGTGAAATTAGAGTTAAAGTAGGAGAGACCATTATCTAGGGGAATAGTCTTTAATGGGTTCCAGTTTGTGCTTTTTAGTGCATTTGAGAAGGTTTCAGAATTGAAGTTTTTTAGGCAGCGAATGGAAATATAGGTGTGAGTTAGTTGTATAGAAGAGAGGAGATGGCGGACAAAAGTGGGGAAGTGGTCAGCTAGTGGGTCTGGGAGAATACCACTACCAGAGATATAGTGAGGATGGGATACTAGAATCCAGTCTATTGTACTTCCAGTAATGGAGTTTTTGGAAGGCCTGGTAGTGGAATTGATTAGTTATGTAAAGTTATATAAGTTAATATTGAGTGAGTAAGTGGGAGATTGGATTGTGGCCTAGTTTATGTTCATGTCTCCCAGGATTATGGTTTGCTGTCTTAGAGAAGGAAGGGAAGTGTCAGTCTTGATGCAGCTAGGCAGCTTGAGATGAAAGAATCATTTACCAAGAATAGAACAATTTGCCAAGGGGGAGCTTTTACAAATGCCAAAGGTGAGCATTAGCTCACTGAAAAAAAAAGAGCTGCATTACAGATAATAAAATGTGATGGGATGAAAATATTCTGTATATAGTCAATGGACTTATCAAAGTGGGGAAAACAGATGTGTTTGAACGCTTTAATATTAGTTATTAGGTCACTCATTAATGTAGTGGCAGAAAAAAGAAAGAGAGTATGACAGTTACTTTTAAAAAGAGAGACACATTTAGGCACAGGGAAGCATTCCGGGAGAGTCAATAGGATAGATCTACAATGTGTTAAAGAGAAAGCAATAAATGCACACGTTTGGGTAGGATGGGTCAGACATTATGGATTTTTTCATGGAATGTAAACAGACTGGTGAACATAAGGAATGTGGCTTGGGTACTAACACTTACTGAAAGGTTGGAGGCACAAATAATAGCACTACTAAAAGAAAAATGCTTGCGCTCTAGGAAGCATGAAATGCTGATTTAAAAAGTGACAATAAAGGATTGTTTGGCTGCTGTTGAACACAAGAGGAAAAGAAGGTTGATGCTTCTTGTAAAAAAGATGGAGGTTTTAAGGGAGAGATGGAACAAAGATGATCAGGAGATATAGGTGGTGGGTAGGGCTGGATGACAAGATAGTTTACTGTATATATATATATATATATATATATATATATATATATATATACATAAAACCCCCAAGGGCTGATACAAATACTATCAGGCAAATATTGGGGGGCAGAGTAACATTTAATTATCTCAGGAGACTAGAATTTAACTTGTAGCAGGACAAATATATGTAGTGAGCCAAAGGGAGTGAAGATTGATAAGGAAAGGAACTACATGAGAGTATTTGGGTTGACAGATAGACTCTGGTCATGGAATGCAGTTAGGAACTTCACATATTTTTCTAGCAAAAACAGCTTCTGGGCTAGGCTGAACAGAACTCATATTTCTAAAGAACATCTGGATACTGTGAGGACATACCTGATTATTCTCTCTGGTCATCACTGTTGTTGATCAAGCTATTTACTGGAATGATCCAGGTGAGAAGAACACAATGGCACTTCCTGATATATTTACTTGGAAGGAATGGTTTTAGGGATTGGGTGGATGACAACCTCCGGGAGATCATGGAGATGTTAATTATGGGTGATATATTAACTGTGAGGAAATGTGAGGAATGTATAAAAGGATCAAACCGATGGTGGGTCAAAAACTTAGGAAGAGACAGATGTTGCAAAAGGAAAATATCTAAAGTTTATCCAGAATAAGAAGAATTTGCATGATTAAGTCAGGAAAGAAGCAAGACCAGAGTAGATGGATGAATTAAAAGAGGCAAATGATGGGATAAAGGACTACCTAGAAAATCTGTAAGAATATCATGCAGCAGCCATGAAACAGATCTTCAAATGTAATGCTAAAATGCCAAAGCACAGAGACTAAGGCAGCAAAAAGTAATAAGAATGATTTAGAAAACTAAGAAATCCACAGACAGGGACTCCATTGACAGATCACAGTGAAATTCTGAGGGCAATAATTATTTATTTATTTATTTATTTATGTTTGGACATTTGTTACCTGGGTTAGTCCAACTCAGCCTAAGGCCCATTTTCAGTGGAGACCCAAGGAGAAAAACTCCAGTTAGTTCACAATGTTGTAGAAATTATAAACATAACAAAAATGAACAGTTGTACAGAGGATATAATATAAGGAACATTAGCAACAGTTAACATCATTACATACTGTAGATGAGATACAAATAAAAGTAAAAATAAGATTACATAATTGGTACAAGATATGTGGCACACAATGTATTTGACAGAGAAATGGTGCTGATACAATTATTATGTTTTAAATTCAGGAATATACTTTGAATATAAAATCCAGAAAGAAATGATACAGAATTACAAGACAGAGAGAAGATGAGAAAGAAAGGAGGTGATACAGATTAGATGAGTATAAAATGGGTAAATGATAGAGTTATCATGTGTGGGCTAGCAAGGGCAGGACCAAGTCCTTGGAAGATGGTTTTTAAGTTCATGTTTAAACAGGTATTTTTGGGAGATCTGTCTTATATTAAGGGGAAATGTGTTCCAGGCATGGGCTACAGAGTACTTATACAGGGATTTTCCAATATTCTTTTTAGGTTTGTAGATATCAAGGAAGAGTTTCTTGGTTGTGTGAAGAAGACGATGGGGCTTGTAATAACATACTAGGTTAGAGATGGAGGGGCAGTAAGAGGGGTCATTCAGGATTGAATGGGTAATGTGTAGTTGCTGAAGAAATAGTTGGTTAGAGAATTTGGGCCACTGGAATGCTTTAGGGATGAGGCAGTGATGAGAATTATAATGGAGACTAGTGGCAAATCTGGCAATTTTATTATAAGTTTGTTAAAGTTTGGAGAGTAGAGTAGTTTAAATATTTGTAAGAATAGGGCTGCATACATAAGACAAGGTACTAGGAGAGACTGAGCTAGGGATATTTTGGAGGAAGGTGTAAGGAATTTCTGATTGTGATAGAGTAGACCAAGTTTCTGGTGTGTTTTCTTTATACAATGTTGGATGTGTATGTCATATTTTAATTCATCATCAATGATGACGCCTAGTAGTTTGGTATGGGGTTTGGGTTTAATGATGGTATTGCTGAGGGAGATGATGGAAAAGGAGGATTTGTGATGTGCCAGTGATTTAGGAAGGAAGAGAAGGAGTTTAGTTTTTTTAGGATTAAGTATGAGTTGATTGTCAGAGAGCCATGTTTCGGCAGAAGAAAAGGAGTTGTGAGTTAGAGATAAGAGATAAGGGATGCTATGTGCAGTGATAATAAGAGTAGAATCATCCGCATATTGGAGGAGTGTTGTGAGGTTACAGGCAGAATGCAGATTGTTAGTCAAAATATTGAACAAGAGGGGGCCTAAGGCAGATCATTGTGGAACACCAGTATTCACAGGTTCGAAGGGGGAGAAGACAGTTTGCCAGCGAATGGATTGTTGCCTATTGGTGGGGTAACTTGAAAACCAGTTTAAGGAGGATACTGGAAGTTGGAAAGTTTAGCTAGACATTTAGAGTGAGAGACAGTGTTGAAAGCTTTAGAGAGATCAAGAAATAAACAGGAGATTAACATGTTGTTGTCCTGGGCCTCAGCTACTGTATGTGTGAAGGAAAGTAGTGCAGTGGCATTCCTGGGTCTGTCAAAATATATTACAAAAATCTATATAGTCAGCACCTGGAGGTATAAATTGAAACACATAAGTGAGGTGAGCTTTTGAGGCACCTAAATCTACAGAAGATAAACAGCAGTGAAAGTGAAGTGCTATGGTCAGTGATTAAGCCAGAAGAGATAAGAGTGGTGAGTCTAGCAATAATGTTGAGGAAAACATTGGGACTTGATGGGGTCCAAATAGAGGTGTGGAAGAAGAACCTAAACACAGTAACAAGTATGGTTATTTAATGATATCCTAGAGTGGAAAGTTTTGGCAGACCCAGCATGCTATGAACCCATGTCAGTTAGAATCATGATTATAAAATTTTCATGACAATTACAGCCAAACAACAAAGATCACAAAACAAAAATAACAGAATAGATTGATGTGGCTAATTTGAAGGCAGATAGGCAGACAGACCTTTGACAACATTAACAAATTCTGATGATTCAGGAAGATGCTGTGAGAAGTCAGAATCCCCTGTTGCTAATAAGCCTAGACATGCAAAACGCTTTTGACAGTCAGTTGGATATATTTATAATGTCTATTGAAAGTGTAAACATTTCCTGAGAAATGTGCAATATTGCTATTTAACACACACACACACATATATATATATATTTTATATATATATATATATATATATATATGTATATATAATATATATATATATTATATAATATATATATATATATATATATATATATGTATATGTATATGTATATGGTTCCCCTTTATAATCTCAAAATACTGAAATCTCGAATTTCAGTATCTTGAAACCATAAAGGCGAATCCACAAAACACCGACAGCCCAAAGCCAAGAAATTTAAAATCCTGAACATACAGCATACACCACACATATACCACAATACCCACAGTACAAAACAAAAAAAACACACAAAAACATAACACCACACATCCACAAACTTACACTCAAATAAGCAGGGGGGTGGGCTCCCTGCACCCCCCATGTGGGGGCAAGTCCCCCACACCTCCCACTTATATATACTAACTCCGACATCGCACAAACAGAAAAAGAAAGCAAACTCAAACCCAGACATTGTACAGATCCTCATGCGCGCACACACACACACACACACACACACACACACACACACACACACACACACACACACACACACACACACACACACACACACACACATCACACATATACAAACTCCAACACATCCAACACTTACACACTCATACTTTTCCCTGCCTACCCTAACCCACATGTAGAACTTACAAACACACTCACATACACTCAAATTCCCACCCAAAACCCTTACAAAACATTCACTTACCTTAAATTCCCCCTAAATCCACACATGACACCTTACACCATCCACACAAAACACCACATGTAATGTAGCATAAAGCCATGACCACAAATTCGAAATATTCAGATTCATGATTATGCACTTTCGCTATTTTTAAAATTCGCCTTTATGGTCTTGAGATACTGAAATTTGAGATTTCAGTATTTCGAGATTATAAAGGGGAACTATATATATATATATATATATATATATATATATATATATATATATATATATATATATGTGCGTGTGTGTGTCAGTTCCAGGGCATTGTTAAAATTTGAAAGAATATTATTGGATTCTGTAGTGCTATCTCAAGGCAGAAGGCATGGCTACCCACTTTTGCCAATGCTGTTTGCGCTCTAGTTATAGCCACTGCCATATAAAATAAGACTGTTAACTATAGAGGGATACAGGTGGGCATCTGCACAAGAAAACATAGTAATATTTTAGAATTAAACAATTTTATAAGTAGAAAATCCTGAGATATATTTGAACATAATATTTGATGCATTAAAGACATATAAGATGGTAGAATATAAAATCAATAGAAGTACAGTAGACAGACAATTATCTGAACTGAATGTCAATTATCAGAAACGTCAATTATCAAAACCAGCCTTCCAAAGTTTTCAGGTAGGAAAACTCATAAAGTCTGAATATGAAAACATTATATGTATTTGCTTAGGCATGTTTTTTGAGCTTGTAACCAGCTTGTATGGGAAAAATATTCATTATTGTCCAGTGGAATCGCTGAATGGTTGAAATGTGTATTCCTGCATGGAGAAAAAAAACAGGATTTTAGAAGTTTTTTATTCAGTTAAAATATATGTTTGATTATCTGAACTACCCCAGGTCCCAATTAGTTCAGATAATTGACTCACTTCTGTAAAATTAAAGCTATAACTGTAAATTATGTGCCTATGCCTCGCCTGGTGCTGGAATATCCTTACCTATGAGTACTTGAGTGTATGAGATATTTAGGAATTTGTTTAAAGAAAGATGTGCAACAGGGCATGGAGGAAATGTGCAGGGAAACAGAAAAGATAGCAGTGACTATGATTTCAAAGTGGCAAATAATATTTATGGAGGAGGCAGTAAGAAACAAACACTCAATATTTTTTTTTTTGCTTGCCTTAATACTTTTATGTTGGACAGGCATGCTTTTATCAGTCAGGAAAGTGAATGTGGCAAGTGCTTGTAAAGGAATTGAGGATTTTTTTTTCTGGGAGGAATGAGAGAAATAGTGCAATTGGAAAAGGTATGTTTACCTAAAGAAGAGAGAGGCTTAGGTATGCCTAACCTGGAAACTTACCTCATGGCCACAGAAATTCAAATTCTAGCTTTGTTTCATAGCAGATATTATCCACCAAAATAGAAAGAAGTATTGACTGCAGGGGGTGGACATATGTGTGGAAATAAAAAAAAGTGTATGGGGGAAATTGTAATTGTGTTGGCTATGTGCAGACTTACATCAGAAAGTGTTTTAAGACTATACTGATGCAGGAAAAAGTAAAAACCTGGTGTGATATAATCTGACTTATAGGCTACTCTGTACATCCAGGAAATCCAGGGCAGAGGGTAGGAGTTGCATTGTAATGGAAAAGTAAAGGCAAAGAGCCAATATATATTAGGAATACCTTAGACAAGGGAATATAATTATTTAGTGGGAAGAGGTGCAAGGAATATTTAAATTAAACAGAAGAAATCAGTAACATTTTCATGGGTTACTATTAGAATGCAAGAAGATGAAAGGACACAGAATATGCAGACAGTACAACCAGGTATGGCAGAATTATTAATAGAATCTACAGCAACAGGAGCATCCAGGAAAACGTCCTGGTAAGAAGTTAAGAGGACATTAACTGCTGTGAGGGAGCAATATGCTACTAAAATCAGGCACAGTTAGGGAGAGTACACTACGGAGAGTATTGAAGGGACAATACTGGAAGGATATTTGGCTGCAGAATTATTAAATCAATGAAAACAACATAGTTTCAATTTGGATAGGAATAACCATAAAATGAAAGCAACATATGTGGAATATATTTGTCATATTCTGACATCACAGGGACTGAAGCCTGATAAAGAAAATGTCATTGCAATTATGCAGATATTGAAGCCATAAGACAAGGAAGCAGCAAAGGGGTTTCTTGTAGTATCTTGTGAAGTCTGTGTCTAATATCCCTGAGATAATAATGCCTCTAAGAAACCTTCTAAAATAAGCTATAGCCTGGCAATGGTGTTATAAAAACCATTTTGAAATGTTCAGGAATGTAGGTGTACATATACCATTGTTATAGCACACTGATCTGAACAAAGTGCAGTGCTAATTCAGAATAGTACAGGTGCTGTGATCTTACATGATAATCAAAAGTATTTATATATGCCCAAGAGGAAATATGTTTATATAGATAATGAAATGTTCATTAGAGTGTTGATACAAGAAATTCCTTGACTATGCCTATGATAAAACATATAACAAAACATTTTGAACCATATTAAGGAATTCAATCAACAAGTTACCTCAGAGATTGCAGGGATGTTAATTTACAGAAGTATGAAGTGAAAGTTAAATATACAGATCAGAAAAGAAACACTGATTCCTTATCAGAAGTGAAGTACTCAACTGTGTGAGTCCAGACATTTTTTAGAAATAAACTGGGATTCAGGCAAAGCAAAAGGCACATTATGCAACTCATAGTTTAAGTTTTAAAGTTATTTACTGCAAGGAGGGTTGCACCCCCTTGCCATGAGGCAGTGTTCCACTCCTCTGCTACTTATACTAAATCTAAGATCATTGTACCTTAAAGTAAGGGAAATGCTCAAAGACAGTCAACCTCATATACACTATATATTATACTATATTTTCACTTTCATTTCCACATTTACATTTCCTCTATTACAAGGATCACAGTTATGGACAGAAATGTTTCACCTGGTACCCAGTAACTACTATAACAGATATACTCAGTAGAGCATACCTTCTCAGATAAATGTGAAGAGCTGTTAGAAGAGCTAAAGATTATTCATGTAATTCTGCAAAGAAAATGACGAAGAAAAGATTAAGGAATTCCAGAGATACACTAATGCTGACTTAGAAATGCAGTTACTGAAAGACATTACAGTGAGACCCTAGCTTCAGTAAAATTCTTCAGCAAAAATAAATTCAATCTTGTTTTTTCTTTCAAAGACAAAATGTATTGAGCTCAATGGCTTACTGTTCAAAGCTGACAATTACTTTCCAGTCAGCTGAGAATACAAATAAGAGAATACATGAATCACCTTGTTGATTGATAAAGAACAAGGATGTAGCAAGAGACAATATATTACACAGGAATGTCAAATCAGAAAAAAAAACAATAAAGAGTTGTGCCATCCGCAATGCATACCAAAACAATCCAGAAGAAGAAGAAATGTTAATTGACATACTTCATGATCAGCTTAATTTTAAAAAGCATCCTTATATTTACATTCAAGTGGGTATATATTTGTTCCAGTTCAAAGAAGTCATGTATCTCATATGTACAGATTATTATTTTTCCAAGTACTCTGAAATAATCAGACTGAAAGACAAGACAAATGCAAAAGTGTTTAGTACATTAAGACTGATGTCTTGAACACAAAATATATCTTATTTTGTTATATCTGAAAATGGACTGTTGTACAAAATCAGGAATTCAGTAGATTTGTGTACTGGTGGGATCTCAGACATATAATGTCAAGTCCAGACTATCCACTATCTCAGCAATAAGCAATGAAAAATCTCATAGAAAAAGCTGCAGTAAAAGCTGGGAGGACTGTTATCTCACTGTTTTGAAATATATCAGCACTCCACTGCAGGGATTCAGTCTCACTCTCTCCTCAGCAAAACTGTGGTACTTTCATTGCACTGTCAATGCCTGAATATCAGTTTAAAGTGAAGGTGATACCAACAGAAAACAGTAAAGGCAGAACTATTATTATGACAGAAACTGTAGATGATTACCATATTTAGCATCTCAAAACAGAGTAAGAACTCAAATGCCATGGAAAAGTTTTCACCCTGAAGACAAAAAGTCTTAAAACAATCAAACTAGGATCCTGTATTGTATGTAGGGTAAACAGAATACTATACGTGGACCTACAGAGTTTTGTATATGGATGTGTCCTAGTCAGTACTGACATAGAGACTATGAAAATGCAGACAGTTATGACTTACAGGGAAAATTTCTCTAGTCACATTTTCAAGAAAAACTGTCACTCAGAAAGAACTGAAACAGAAGGAAGAGAAATGTAAAATGTGAATGGTAGCTATTCCATATATGGAAGACAACTGAATCAACCAGTCAGCAAAGAGGACATTCGGTAGATGACCTTAATAGCAAAGAGGGGGAAGTTGCCTTTATTAAAATGTCTTCTGAATGTGAAAACGTAGCTTATTTTGATTTAAGAAATCCATGACATAATTAGTACTAAAATAATTTAAAATGATCAATGTAATGTAATGCATGCTGTTTTATTGACTGAATATAAAACAGCCACATATGTCTATTTTCACTAGAAGAAAAAGATAATATATTGGATATATTACTTTAAATGCTAATGATTTACATGTCTTGCTGTGCATATTAAACTTTGTGGAGATGTATCACCATTCACAGTTTATGGGATGTGAATAGACTATCCTGATAAACACCAAAATGTTACTTTCAAACAACTAAGCACAAGCAGCTGACCAGTGATACCCTTTACTGCCCCTCTGTTCATCCCAGATTTTTGGCAACCACTGTTTCATAATATTTTACTATTCACATAAACAGATCCAGGTCACCACCACTCTCTTAATGAAGAAATGTTTCATCTGCCCTAACTTCCCTCTTGCAAGAGCCACTTATATTATTCTTCTCTCCCTTCTCTGTCCTTCCTTGTTTCTTCAGATGCATTTGACATTCCCCCCTCAAAACTATATGAGTCCATATCATATTTGCCTGTCATTTTGTTATTTTCAAGCAATCCCCATTCTAAAACCCATGCAGTCCTCTCATCTTTATTAAACTGTTCTGGATTCCTTCTGAAGGCCTTACAACCTTTTTTCAATACAGTTTCTAGAAAAGCTGAATTTGCAATATATGTGGCTGCATGAAAGACCCATACAGCATTGGCAGGACATCTCTGGATGGTGCATCACATTACATGTCCCTGTCTAACATACTACATCACAAAGAGTACACAGATTTGTTATCTATTTGCAATAACTGTCTAACAACACTATACATAGTTTTCTTTTAGATAGACATTACCTCCTTGTGGCCAACCAAGCAACTGGTGATGTCTTGGGTAGATGTGCCAATAAAAGTGTTGCTGATTGGTGCGTGTATGAAAAAATAATGGCAGAAGATGAAAATAAAGTATTGGTTAAACTCTTTTTCAAAACCAGGACAATGTTTTTGTACTGTATACTTCATGTTATGAGTATATTCTGGTAACTCTACCACTAGTTATTTGTAGCCATTCCGAAAAGAGATACAGAGACGATGGTGGCTGGTGACTTCAAGTCAAAGGGGGGGCTACAGGAGACAGCTGAATAGGTGGGGCCAATTGGGAGGGGTGTGGTCAAATAGAAAGGGGTGGAGCTATGCTCAAAACCACAAAAACTTGGACTTTAATTAAATATGCTGCCCTGGGTGCCAAACCATCATTATGAGAGTCCAATCATGACAAAATGAAGTGGAGAAGAGAAAAATATTTCAATGCATTGGCTACATGACAGTTTACTTAATATCAAGATGGAAGCAAAAAGGTTGCGAGGCATGAAAAAATAAATTACTTTTTAAATACATTACTAGAATGCCAGTCAAAATCAAGTATAAAAAAACAAGCAGCACTCAACTCAAACCACTTCTCCTTGCACTGCAGTTCTAATTATAATTTATATTCAGCTTTGTAAAAGTACCAAGTAACACACTGAAAGTAGCAATCTTAGTGATACCCCCATTTGTAAAAATGTTTCTCATCCAAAAAAAAGACCTGCTGCCTGACAACTATCTACTTGTTTCATGAGGAAAACATGATCAAAGTAAAAAATGAACAGCAAACAAGAAACAAGCTCAAGATAAATTGCTTAAGGGATTGCTGCACAGCTTATGGACCACACATGATAGATTGGCATTCTATTTAGTATACGAGTAAAGCCTGCAAAGATGACTGCAAGTCCCCAACAAATGTAATGAGCTTCTGAAAATACTATAATCCTGTCCTTGATTACAAATACTGTCAAATGCATTTCACCACCTAAGGCTTATACGTTATCTAGTTATGTAAATAGCTCTGCATGGCAACAACAAAAAGGCTTTCATTGTTGATAATTCTTTAACAGTGTGGTTATTAAAGCTTACTTGCATCTTACAATCTCCGACAAGTTCACCTGATGGTCATTAAAGCATTGCTACTTAAACACAGAGCAACAGGCACTGCAACAACATGCATTTTCTGAATAATAAGAAGCATAAATCAACAGTATAAAAATATGACAGAATTCCAGAACATTCTGCAAAATCAAGGGCAGGTGAAAAGCTACTGTACTACTTGTGTCTACCTTGGATGGGGGGATACTCTGTACACTTACACTGCATAACTGCTCCTTGCCTTGCTTGGACAAATCCAGAGTCACTACATGGGGGAGTGGGGTACAACAAGTATGTCACAATTTGAAATGTCTCCAGCTGATGGTGATGGCCCTGACACATTTGTCATACCTCTCAACCTCAGAGCAAGAAATCTGGAAAAAGCCATAAATAGAAGTGGGACAAAGGCAAAAAATAAGGACAATTTTTAAACATTGCTCTAATAAACTTAGAAAGATAATAGAATAGGAGGTCAAACATTAGTATGAATTTTCTGAAGGGTATGAAATCTGAAACTCAAATGTCTGTCATTATTTTCTAACTTCAGGCGTTAATGATTTGCCACTAATTTGCCAAAAAGCCCCACAATTTTATGAAAAACGGACCAAAAATATGATGCAGAAATATAAAATAGCCACATAATACAGCTGGAAACCTATCAAAGAAGGGACACTTTTTAATATCAGTACTGTTAAGTTGAGCAGCTGACAAAATAAGAGAATCTACATGAATTTCTGAAGTAAAAGTAATTTGTAACTCTGATTATTACAATTATTTATAATTGTAAACTCTCCACATTTCTTCCAAAATTGCCATTTTGCGGAGGGATTATTATGATTCAAAATTGGGGACAGTTGAGAGGTTTGGATATACCTAATTCTATAAAGTGATTTACTTGTGCATACCTCTTAATGCAGAAACTCTGGACAAGGCCAAATATATTGGGGGAACAAACAAACAGTACTAAAAATTGCTATTGTATAAACTTAAGACAGTTGATAGAATAACAGATCTTGCTTTAGCATGCATTTTTCTGAAGGGTATGAAGTCTTAAACGCAATGTCTGTCATTATTTAGTGATTTCATTCCTAAATGATTTGCCAGAAAACCACAAATTTTATGAGGAACAAACCAAAAATAAGAAGCAAAAATCTATTCATTCTGCTAAAGTCTGGACAGTTGAGAGGTATAGTTCAGCCTGGATAATTGTGCGGCAGAAATCCTACATTATGGACTTAGTTCCCTAGGTGTGGACAATAAGTACCTCCCAAAAAAAAGGAAAATGAAGATCTAAGAGAGGTGATTTCTTCAAGTTTGCTTCATCACTTTCAGCAGGATTAAGACTCAGTCACTGAAAATATTCAGTAACAAAAAAAGTTTGTGCTTGCAGACAGTTGATTTAACTGGTTCCTAATCAAGTACATCCAGCCAAAAACTGGGAGGTGGCATACTTGAGCTGATCAGATAATCAATAAACACCTTTGTGATTGTATTAAATTATATTCCTTGTATAATACAGTATAGTTGTTAGAGGGCATGTTAAATCATTGAATACTTAAAAAAGCAAACAATGATTTATCAAGCCCATGTAAGTGAAAGCTTACAATCTCGAATGCTTAGACCAGTGATTTTTTCCCTTGGAAAAAATAGCTGTTCCACAAAACAAAACAAAAAATGTAAAACATTACATAAATTTTAGCTCCTTGTAAAATCCACTTGATCTGTCAACTTTGCAGCACAAGAAATCTGAAAAAAGCCAAAATGTATTGGGGGGGACAAATGCCACATGCTTGTATAATCTTGGAAAGTTGCTAGAATAAAATGTTGTGTTATCAGCATGCATTTCACTGCCAAATCTTGAACCCAAGACCCTGTGCACTACAGTCAGAGCAGCATACAACTATGCCAAATCAGCTATTTCTTGAAAGACAGGAAGACTGAAACTTAAATGGCTGATTTATTGACTTAAGTTCTCACCATAGCTCTCAACGTCTTAGCACAAAACACCAGGGCAAAGCCAATTTAGTTCTCACCATAGCTGTCAATTTCTTAGCACAAAAAACCTGGACAAAGCCAATAATGGGTGAATACAGTCCCAAAAATTGGGAAAATTTTCAAATATTACCTTATAGAATAAAAGGTTTTGTGTTACCATGCATTTTCTGAAGAATATAAAGTCTGAAATTCAAATGCCTGTCATTATTTAGTGAATTCAATCCTTCACTGATTACAAAAATCCAGAAAACCACATATTTTATGAGGACCAGAACAGAACAAAAATATGAGGCAAAAATCTGGACAGTTTTCACAAGTGGTGGTGGGGTAGGGAATTCAGGCTCTTCCTACCAGTACCCTAGGAACAGGGTTTGAGCCTGAGTAACTCTAGCCACCAGGTATATTTAACTGGGGCATTACACACACACACACACACACACACACACACACACACACACACGCACACACACGCACACACGCACACACACACACACACACACACACACACACACACACACACACACACACACACACACACACACACACACACACACACACACAGTGTAGAAATACAAATTATCTGTAGCAGCTTTGTTAAAATACAACACAAACTCCTCTTCATTGAAATACAATACAAATTCCCTACCTCTTCCTTCCTGGAGATGAACCTTTCCTTGTAAGAAATACAAATTCCCCAGAGCCAGTCAGTAGCTATCCACATACATGATGCCTTGTAAACCCACATATGTGACTGCAGATGTAGCAGCCCAATCCCCTTCCAGTCTATGTGGTTACAAACCACATAGACATCTGGGCATCAGTGTACAAATGCTTCTCTTTGTAATCTGGACTGGTTAAACAGCAGTCTGGATTTACAGAAACCCAGAACTCACCAAGCATGCATGCGCAGTTCGTTCCGGGACTCGCAAGCAAATTGTTTTTTTTTCAGTTTTACAGCTGTGGGGCTGCAGTCCGATAGCAAGAGCTGCCCCTGTGCAGGGACATATAATAAGTATGCCTAAAAGTGTGTGCCATAGAAAATAATGGAAAAGAATACATTATGCTCTGTAGAGCTATCTTAGAATATGATGATAAAGGGACAGAATTAATAGTGTATGAGGTCCAAAATTTGACATCACTGACTTCACCATCATATCCACCTTTTTAAACAGGTAGAACTGAAATAAAAGCTTTCATTCCTCCCTTTTTGATGAAACACTAATTTCTCATAGTTTAAGGCTTTCCAAACTTCTCATAGTCTTGAATAAAAGACTTTGGGTGGCCAAACGTCTGTGCTGGTTATAACAGACTAACTAGAGATGGATTTAATCAAATAAAGCCAACAGTGGAACTCTGTGACTTCAGAACCTAAAATGAAGCCAACAGTGGAACTCTGTGACTTCAGAACCTAAAATGAAGCCAACAGTGGAACTCTGTGACTTCAGAACCTAAAATAAAGCCAACAGTGGAACTCTGTGACTCCAGAACCTAAAATAAAACCAACAGTGAAACTATGTGACTTCAGAACCTAAAATAAAGCCAACAGTGGACCTCTGTGACTTCAGAACCTAAAATAAAGCCAACAGTGGAACTCTGTGACTTCAGAACCTAAAATAAAGCCAACAGTGGAACTCTGTGACTTCAGAACCTAAAATGAAGCCAACAGTGGAACTTTGTGACTTCAGAACCTAAAATAAAGCCAACAGTGGAACTCTGTGACTCCAGAACCTAAAAAAAAGCCAACAGTGAAACTCTGTGACTTCAGAACCTAAAATAAAGCCAACAGTGGACCTCTGTGACTTCAGAACCTAAAATAAAGCCAACAGTGGAACTCTGTGACTTCAGAACCTAAAATAAAGCAAACAGTGGAACTCTGTGACTTCAGGACATAAAATAAATCAATCAGTTGAACTGTGTGACTCCAGAACCTAAAATAAAGCCAACAAGGAACTCTGTGACTTCAGAACCTAAAATAAAGCCAACAGTGGAACTCTGTGACTTCAGAACCTAAATAAAGCCAACAGTGGAACTCTGTGACTTCAGGACATAAAATAAATCAATCAGTTGAACTCTGTGACTCCAGAACCTAAAATAAAGCCAACATGGAACTCTGTGACATCAGAACCTAAAATGAAGCCAACAGTGGAACTCTGTGGCTTCAGAACCTAAAATAAAGCCAACAGTGGAACTCTGTGACTCCAGAACCTAAAAAAAGCCAACAGTGAAACTCTGTGACTTCAGAACCTAAAATAAAGCCAAACAGTGGACCTCTGTGACTTCAGAGCCTAAAATAAAGCTAACAGTGGAACTCTGTGACTTCAGAACCTAAAATAAAGCTGACAGTGGAACTTTGTGACTTCAGAAGCTGTAGCAAATCACATTTCTATTTTTAAACATCTTTATTAAATGATCATTTTGTGTCATAGGCAAACATTCATTAAGTGAAAAGAAAACAACCCATACTAATATTTTTTTCTATTTGTATACATTATACATCACATTTTATTTATAATTATTATCAGTCCAACAATATATAAACTGCTGGATTCCTGCCTTCCCTTAAATCTTGCTCCTCTTCTTCCTGAATGTTATTCTGCATGTATTGTCCACAAATTTTCCATTTATTTCTATGTAATTTGCTCCTTTTCTAAAAATCTCTATTCCAGTTCTTTTATAATCTTCCATACTTCAAATACAGTTGGTGTAGACTTTGATTTCAATTTTATATTAACTGCTTTTTTTTGTCAGCCAACAGAATTAAACTTAATAAGACCTTAATATGTCTAGGCAATTCAGATCTTGTTCTAGGTGAAAAAATTAATATCTTTAATTACAACCATTTGCTCAACAAATATTTCTGATGGATTACTCTATAGGGAATTTTTAAAATCTGCCATTTCATTACACTCAAAAGAAGAAAACCAAAGGTCCAGCTGTCTTACTGTTTATTCAAACAAAAACATAACATATTAGTACTATTATAAAAATCATTCTATGAAACTTAAAAATAGAAATATAGAAATATAGAAACATTTCATTCTGATATAAAAATATTTATATAAAAACTTTTAATATAAACTTTTATATAAACTTTAAAATAAAAAAAAATATATAAACTTAAAGCTTAAAATGTGCAAAGACAAGTAAACATAAGAATACATATATCAGGTTACATAAGCCTGTCTTTCTTTCAGCAATGATTTTATACTGTTCATGCTATTAAGTCCAGGTAATTAATAGGTTATGTTTTTGTATAGTACATTTGTGTCATGTGCCGTATTACTTTTTATTGTTATTGGCTAGCTTCTATTATATATTGAATGATAACTGAATTACTTTTTATTTAACACTGATGAACATTTGTAAGGACTTGAAAGCTTTGTTTGAATAAAGAGTAAGAGAGCTGGAACTTTGTTTTTCTTCTTTTGTTTGGAACTTTTTACCTGTGTTGTCCACTTAGCTGCCTTGCATTTTGTTTGTTATGCTTAGATCTCATTAAACTTCCTAAATATATGTTCCTAATCACAACTTTCATCCCCATCACAACTCCAGTATTTGCTGTTTACCTGAAGAAACATTCTATGAGGTCTGCTTGAGGTATAAAAATGCCTATGCAAATGCTTCCAAGCAAAGACCCTTAGCCATCTGGACTTTGTTGCATATTTGAGATACATACACATGTCCACCCGGTTTACCTTTACATGTGCGTAATGCACATGTCTGAAATGCAAAAGTCCAAAAGGGCTTTTGCAAGTTCTCGGAAGGCCAAAAACAAAATGCATCGAATGTGCTATGAGCAAATACACAGTATTATACCATGATCCCCCCAAAACGTGCACGCTGATTGGCCAGCGTGCCTGTTGTAAATCGAGTTATACTAATGGAAAAGGTCCGGACTTTTTCCATTAGTATAACTCGTTTTAAACAAATGGGTTTAAGACAGCTTTAAAATAAGCAACGGAGATCTCCGTTATTTTAAAGTGCCTCGCCATGTTAAACCCATTTAACATGAAAGCAAGATCTAAATGAGTTTAACATAGCGAGACAGTTAAAATAAGCAACGGAGATGTCCGTTGCTTATTTTAAACTGTCTCGCTATGTTAAACTCATTTAACATAGCGAGACTAAAAATTTGAGATCTTGCTTTCTCCGTTGCTTTTGCTCACAGCTCTGATGTACTGCGCAGGCGCAGTACATCAGAACCGCGGATGCCAGACATCTGCGGAAGGGCAGTAAACAGGCATTATTATGCCATTATTTAAGAAAAGTAACAGTTTCTTTTCTTAAATAATGTCATATAATAGCAATAACCACTTCTGGGTAATGCTAAATTTACCCACGGTTGGCCTCGGGACCAAACCACGCCAACCGTGGGTTATTGCTATAACGTTCGCTCATTGCAGATTCGGCATTTCTGGTGCAGGGTGCACTATAGCTGGGATCAGGAAGTAGACGCTTTCCCCACTATATTGCGACCTCGGAGTTAGAATAATAAAGTAAGAGAGTGTGGGGGCGAAACCCCCTACATGGGGGGTGCAGGGGGGCTTGCCCTCCTGCATTACGCTATGTCTTTCGAATTGAAGTTGAAAAATCAGCTAATCTGGTTTTCGATTTGTTGATTTTCGAACTTCGGTGCAGATCAGACTGACAATTTTCGTCGTTCCGGTTCGCACAAAGGGCCGTTCGGTAGGTTGATTTTCAACCTTTCTAAGGTAAACCGTTCACCCATTATTCTCTTCAAATTGCTTTTCCAGTCTCACTTCCCAATCTTTTCTAAGCTTGTCTGATTGATTCTTATAGTTATCATGCAATATTTTATATGGCCTACTTTATATCCCTTTTTTAACAGCAGCTTCTGTTCTAGATTGATTTTCCTGTTTCTGTTCAACAACATGGACAATCTTTTCAATACACTTATCTTTCCTTTTATGCATCTTTTAAAAGTGTCCTTTACTAGCACATGTTCTACATTCTTTTAAAAGCAGGTTAAAGTTTCCTTTCATGCTTTTTCATAGCCATGCTTACTACACGAGGCTTGACTTTCAATTGCACTACTTTTTCTCTGCATATTTTAATTGTTTTTACTCCATTACTGTTACAGTACATTTTCATGTTTTTCCCCCACATCCAGTTTATTTTTCAGTTTTGCCTTTTGACTCACATTTGATCTTACTGACACTAATATTCCCAATTCATTCTTTTAACTGTGTGCCTATAATTTAATTTGCTATTCTAGTCTCTCTTCCCATTTTTTTCTAAACTCCTCTGACCGATTCTTATAGTTATCATGAAATACTTTATATGCCCTACTATTTTCTCTTTGTAACAGCAGATTCTGTTCTAGATTAAAACACCATTGCATGTATAATATGTTCCCAGTTACCTCTTTCTTGCCCATCACTCCTGTACATTTGCTGTCTACCTTAGGAAACATTCTCTAAAGTCTGCTTGGGGTATAAAAATACCTATGCAAAATATCCAAGCAAAGACCCTTAGCCATCTGGACTTTGTTGCATACTTGAGATACATACAGATGTCCATGCATAATGCACATGTGTGAAATGCAAACGTCCAAAAGGACTTTTGCAAGTTCTCTGAAGGCCAAAATCAAAATGCATCGAATGTGCAATGAGCGAATGCACAGTAACATTCACTCATTGCAGATTCAGCATTTCTGGTGCAGGGTGCACTATAGTGGGGATCAGGAAGAAGACCCTTTCCCCACTGTATTGTGACCTCAGAGTTAGAATAATAAAGTAAGGGTGTGTGGGGGCGAAACCCCGTACATGGGGGTTGCAGGGGGGCTTGCCCCCCTGTATTACGCTATGTCTTTTGAATTGAAGTTCAAAAATCAGCTAATCTGGTTTTCGATTTGCTGATTTTTGAAACATAATCTGCTGTTATAAAGTGAAAATAGTAGGGCATATAAAGTATTGCATGATAACTATAAGAATCGGTCAGAGGAGTTTAGAAAAAATGGGAAGAGAGACTAGAATAGCAAATTAAATTATAGGTACACAGTTAAAAGAATGAATTGGGAAGGCTGGTGTCTGTAAGATCAAATGTGAGTCAAAAGGCAAAACTGAAAAATAAACTGGATGTGGGGGGAAACATGAAAATGCACTGTAACAGTAATGGAGCAAAAACAATTAAAATATGCTGAGAAAAAGTAGGGCAATTGAAAGTCAATCCTTATGTAGTAAGCATGGCTATAAAAAAGCATGAAAGGAAACTATAACCTGCTTTTTAAAGAATGTAGAACATGTGCTAGTAAAGGGCACTTTTAAAAGATGCGTAAAAGGAAAGATAAGCGTATTCAAATACTGTCCATGTTGTTGAACAGAAACAGGAAATGAATCTAGAACAGAAAGCTGCTGTTAAAAAAGGGATAATTACTAGGGCATATAAAATATTGCATGTTAACTGTAAGAATCAATCAGACAAGGTTAGAAAAGATTGGGAAGGGAGACCGGAAAAGCAATTTGCAAGAGAATAATGGGTGGACATGTGTATGTATCTCAAGTATGCAACAAAGTCCAGATGGCTAAGGGTCTTTGCTTAGAAGTGTTTCCATAGACATTTTTATACCTCAAGCAGACATCATAGAATGTTTGCTCGGGTAGACAGCAAAATGTTGGAAGTGTGATGGGGATTAAAGTGATAATTAGGAACATATGTTTAGGAAGTGTAATGAGATCTAAGCATAACAAACAAAATGCAAGGCAGCTAAGTGGACAACACAGGTAAAAAGTTCCAAACAAAAGAAGAAAAAACAAACGTCCAGTCGTGTTACTGTTTATTCAAACAAACAAAGTTTTCAGGTCCTTCCAACTGTTCATCAGTGTTAGATAAAAAGTAATTCAATTATTGTTCAATATATAGTAGAAGCCAGCCAATAACAATAAAAAGTAATGTCACATGACACAAAAGTACTATACAAAAATTTAACCTATTAGTTACCTGGACTTAATAGCATGAACAGTATAAAATCATTGCTGAATTGAAAGAAAAATCAGCTAATCTGGTTTTCGATTTGTTGATTTTCCTTGCAGATCAGACTGACAATTTTCGCTTTCGCAAGACGTTTAAGTTGATTTTCAACCTTTCTATGTTAAAGTTCACCCATTAAAGTTTCTATTCAAATTGCTTTTAGTATACTTCCCAATATTTTATAAGCTTGTCAGAATGAAATAGTTATATGCAATATTTCTATATGGCCTACATTATATCCTGCCATTGACATGCAGCTTCTGTTCTAGACTGCCATACTGCCTGTTTCTGTTCAACAACATGGACAATCTTTTCAATACACTTATCTTTCCTTTTATGCATCTTTTAAAAGTGTCCTTTGCACATGTTCTACATTCTTTTTGCAGGTTAAAGTTTCCTTTCATGCTTTTCTAGCCTGCTTACTAAACAGGGACTTTCAATTGCAACTACTTTTTCTCTGCATATTTTAATTGTTTTACTCCATTACTGTTACAGTACATTTTCATGTTTTTCCCCCACATCCAGTTTATTTTTCAGTTTTGCCTTTTGACTCACATTTGATCTTACTGACACTAATATTCCCAATTCATTCTTTTAACTGTGTGCCTATAATTTAATTTGCTATTCTAGTCTCTCTTCCCATTTTTTTCTAAACTCCTCTGACCGATTCTTATAGTTATCATGAAATACTTTATATGCCCTACTATTTTCTCTTTGTAACAGCAGATTCTGTTCTAGATTAAAACACCAGAGCAGGTCTTTCACTTAGGATTTCCCCTATCCCTTTCTCTTTGCATGTATAATATGTTCCCAGTTACCTCTTTCTGCCCATCACTCCTGTACATTTGCTGTCTGCCTTAGGAAACATTCTCTAAAGTCTGCTTGGAGTATAAAAATACCTATGCAAAATATCCAAGCAAAAACCTTAAACCTTCTGGAGTTTGTTACATACTTGGGAGCCACACATATGCCCTCCCATTGATCTCTTACGAATTGCTTTTTCAGTCTTTCTTCCCAATATTTCCTAACATCGTCTGATTGATTTTTAGAGTTATGCAATATTTTATATGCCCTCTATTTTTAAAAGCAGCTTCTTTTCTAGATTGAAATGACACATTTTCCTGTTTCTGTTCAACTACATGCACAGTCTTTTGAATACAAATCTTTACTTTTCTGCATCTTTTTAAAAATGTCCCTTTCTAGCACATTTTTACATTCTTTTAAAAACAGGTCATAGCTGTTTTTTATAACCACACTCACTACATGGTGCTTGCTTTCAGTTACAGTGCATTTTCTCTGCATATTTTAATTGTTTTTACTCCATTACTGTTACAGTGCATTTTCATGTTTTACCCACATCCAGTCTATTTTTCAGTTTTGACTTTTGACTCGCATTTGATCTTACAGACATTAGTCTCCCCAGTTCAATCTTTTAACTGTGTACTTATAATTTAAATTGTTGTACAGACATATACAGCCTTGGCTAAGGACATCTGTTTCTCTTAACAGCCCCTTGTTTTATCATTTTATATCCCAAATTATTCTAACTCTTATTAATGAATCTCACCCTTATCATAGTTTTTGGCTTAATTTTTCAGGTGAGTAACATAAGCATCTAAAGTCTCTTTAGAAACTTGTGCCCTTGTAAAAATCAAATATCAGATTCCTTCTAACTTCTCAATAATTCACTTTAACTGATGATAGTTTGTCTTTCTTCCCATCAAGAAAAGCAACACAGAGACAGTAACGTTGTGTAACATCTCAGGTTGCTCAGCTCTGTAATACTTGAAATGAGAAGTACATCAGATTCCTGCATCAAAAGCTTCCGTTTTTTTTCTGTTAAACTTCCATGCACCAAGAAAATTCCTTTTGGCTGCAGTTGGAGCATAGCTCCATTAAGAAGTATACTTCTGTACTGTGAAACATGTAAACTCGTGTATTTCTTCACTTCTGTAGATGCATTTGTCCACTGTGATACCAGATGATATATGAATGTTTGTTTGTGTGTGCTTTAAGGAACAGATAGACACAGTGTATGGTAAATAACCTCCATGGAGTGCATATTAAGTATTAAACCTCTAGAAAGAATGCATGCCACATTACATGCTAAAAATGATGTCATTAGCATTTAAAGTAATATACCCCATTTGCATTATATGAAAGACTCTACTTTCTGTTTCTAGGTTCTTTTTTAATTAGATAAATTTCTATTTATTTTACGTATTTGTTAACTGGGTAATACCATTTTGTATACCTGCCTCTTTTCAGGGGTGAATCAGAAACACTGCCTGGCTAAGTGAATTGCTCAGTTACAAAGTGTTCAAGTGGAGATAGAGGGAACTGGCTCAAGGACAACTGCTTCCATGTTTTGACTGTATCCCCACTATTACCACACACAGTCTTACAAAAAGCACAAAAGGCCTTTTAAATTGTTGCCAAAGGAGTATGTAGAGTCATCACCTGTGCTGCACAATTTGAATGTCATGGTATTACCCTCTTCTCAACTGGTTAGCTATCGATTACTGAAAGCGTATTTCCTGCTTAATTGTCTTAAACATAAGTTGCTTTTGTGTGGCCTGTATCCACCACTAGCTGATCTAACCAAACAGGGCTAACCAATTTTATAAACTGAGATCACAATGGCATGGCACTGTCACAGTTACCATCAGTAGGCCTCGATGAAATGTCTTACCAAGTGCCTTCTTCTAACTGTGGCAACAGCAATGAAGCAAACATCCTAATTATTTGAGATGTATTAGGTAGCATGTTTAGTTAAGGTGACAAGCTACTTCAGTATCACAGAATATTGACTGACTGTCATTGTATCCTGGTGTAAAAAAGCAGCTCTGCTTCTGTTTCAGCTGTTTTTATCTCTCAGCTGTCAACTTTATTACCTCTGTCCCCTAATTTCTTGCCATATCTAGATAATCAATGTTTTTTTTCTAGTTCCTTTCCATTACCCTTTGTTCCTTCTGTCCTTTATCAGATGCATTATAAGGGAGTGGGTGGGCACAACAATGACTCAATGGAAAGATTATTGCTTCACAGTTTAAGGTGTGTGGGTTCATTGTCCTGACCTCCAGTTGCAGCCCCTGTGGATTTTGCATATTGTGCTTTTGCATGTTTTTTATGCTGATTTTCTATCAAAAACATGGTGCTTCATTGCTGTAATAAATTGGTTATGTTGTATTTATTGCCCTTGTGGGCCTGCCATGGTCATGGCTAAAAAGGGTTTTCAGATCAGCCAAATGACCTGATTAACAAACAATAAATACATGAACACATACTACTAACACTTGTCAACATCACCCTTTTTATTATGTAAATACCACATAGATACCATTAAACATTACCACATAGATACCTATAAACATTACCACATAGATACCCTTAAACATTACCTCACAGATACCCTTAAACATTACCACATAGATACCTTTAAACATTACCACACAGATACCTTTAAACATTACCACATAGATACTCTTAAACAATACCACATAGATACCTTTAAACATTACCACATAGATAACCTTAAACATTACCACATAGATACCTTTAAACAATACTACATAGATACCCATAAACATTACCACATGGATACCCTTAAACAATAACACATAGATAGCCTGAAACATTACCACATAGATACCCTTAAACATTGCCACATAGATACCTTTAAACATTACCACATAGATACCCTTAAACATTACCACATAGATACTCTTAAACAATACCACATAGATACCTTTAAACAATACTACATAGATACCCATAAACATTACCACATGGATACCCTTAAACAATAACACATAGATAGCCTGAAACATTACCACATAGATACCCTTAAACATTGCCACATAGATACCTTTAAACATTACCACATAGATACCCTTAAAAAATACCACATAGATACCCCTAAACATTACCACATAGGTACCCTTAAACATTACCACACAGATACCCTTAAACATTACCACATAGATGTCCTTAAACAATACCACATATATACCCTTAAACATAGTGCCTGCCTGCGTACTTCATCAATAACTTAATTTTGGGAGGGTGGTGAGTATTAATGAACTGCTGTAACTAATACTTTTTTACTGTGTAATGTGAAGGTTATTGAGTGTATTTATTGCCTGCATTTATACTTAACATAACAGTGATTGTATCATTCAAACATGGTTTATATTTATCAATGAACGTGATCTTTTGTACTTTTGCCTTCTGCTCAGGCTGAAAAAGAGTCTTGAGAACAGTCTACCTACCTGGTTAACAGACAGACAGATAAATAACTAGTGCATTCAAGTGCAGCGGGTGGGCATGGCAGCTAGGTCTGTAGGATGTAACTCGCTGGCAGTGTGCATTTCTTATTTACTTATTGACACTACCATTTTTTGTTATCCTAAGGACCCACCCTGGGGGGATTTCTGACATTGGCTGCTCATGCAGTGCACAGCAGAACCCTTGCAAAATGGGATTTAAGGAACACCTCCAAGATCCCATTCATAAACTGCCAAAGCTAATTTCTTTGGTACTTTTAGTTGCCTTGTTAGACTTATGAGATAATTGAGTGATACACCTGGTTGTCAGACTTAGTTACTTCTTCAGGCATATTCCTATAATTTGTTGTTGTGTCGAGTGTTTTACATTATCATGCATGTAGACTATGGCAGATCTACAGAAATAAACTGCTACAGCACACGTGGCAGAATTTTTATAAAACCTGAGTACTGCTTCACAAGATGCTCACAGGACAACAAGATATTTCCCTTGTAAAGAAGGGGGTGAAGACTAAGTTGTCTGGGTTCTTAAGCAGAGAGAACTAGTGTATAATGAAAGGGCATAATTTAATTAGTAAGGTAAGGATTATATAAGTTTCTGTTATGAATATCCTTGATAACCAAAAGTGTAAGCATGAAGTAGAGCAAGGAAAAAAATCTAATGACAGCTACATGATTTACAGTTCTCCTTGCATACGGTCAGAGGCGGATGTCTCAGTTTTAAAAGGAGAAGCATTTCTGCAGATCTCAGCATCCTGACACAGAAAAGTCATTTCAACACACAGTTTAAATGTTTAGGGTAGGACAGGAAAAGCAAGTATGAGTAAGATTCCAGAGGATGGAGGTTAGATGTAGACTGGCCAGCATTAATAGAATTTCTCCTTTCAACAGCATTAACATAACTTCTGTATATTGTGAATATCTTTTAATTCATCACACACACACACACACACACACACACACACACACACACACACACACACACACACACACACACACACACACATACATACACACACACACACATTATACAGTATCATTTTGATTTGAAACTTCAAGAATTCATAATGCATTATGAAAGCCTTAATATCATAAGCAGTTTAAATAATTTAAATAATATTTTCTTTTAAGTATAATAGTGTTACTGGAAATATTAATTGTTACTTAAGGGTCTTTACTTTTTTCTTAGGAGATGATTCTGACAGAAAAGATATCCCTTTGGATAAACTCTGTGAAAAGGTTTACATTCAAGAAAATAAGTGATTACGGTGAGTTATGTGCAGTTTATCAAGCCGTTTATACATACATACATACATGCATACACATATGCATGTGTACACACATACATACATACATACATGCATACAAGCATACATACACATTTCTTGCTATCAGAAGACCAGAGATTGCAGCCAACATCTCAGTCATTTATAACCTCTCCTTACTACTCTTCCCTTTCTAGCTGCCTATTGCTTTCTTAAAGATTTTAGTAGCTCTTGCTCTCTGACACCTTTTTCTTTAAGCTTGTCCCTCCTGTCTACAACCCTCTAATTTATGGGCAGTTTCTGGTATCCAGCATAACAAATTTCCTTTTCTGCATGTTAACTTTGTCTGCTCCTCTGTGCCTCTTCTGTCCACGTACTTCATCTCTATTCTGTCACTAGACTCATTAATGGTTTTATGTGCTCATTTCATGTCTCTTGCCATGTTGGTCTCTGCTGTGCAGTCTTAAGATGCAAAGTGTCTTTGCATATGATAGTCCCTCTAAGACCATGGACACCCTTGTGGCCTTACGTTTTACCCTCTCAAACAGCTTAAAGCCTCTCACTCAGTACAGTCTTGAGAAATAGATACAGTATTCCAGAACTGGTCTCACCTGTCTCCTGTAAAGAGGTAAGATCACCTCCCTGTATCTAGAGTCTGTTTTGTCACACAGCCCAGCCTACTGTTGCTTTTGGCTTCTGCTTCTTTATCATTTTGTCCTTAGTGGCTCATTATGACAGTATGGGCTACCGTCAAGTTTTCTTTGTGGCCAGTTGAATGAACTTAGCCTCACCCATTTTGTATGCAGCTTCTGTATTACTGCAGCCTAACTGGAGCAATTTATATTTCTCAGTTTTAAATCTCAGCAGCCATATGTATCTGTCACTCAGTTTGATAGCCTATTTAAATCCATTTCCAGACTCAGTGTTCCAGTTTGTACTGCTCCCTACAGTTTTGTGCCATACTCAAAGATGTAAATTCTGTTCTCTCATCAGTATTATGTCTGACACCTAACAATGAACAGATCTGGGTGATATGCCACTACTGACCCCCATCATCACTCTCACTTTCTGTTAATTCTCTGTCCAATTAGTCTTCCCAAAACACCCACTCCCTTTGACTTCTTTAATAACTTCCTACAAGGAAACACAGTTAAAGTGTCTTGCTGAAATCCACACATACTATACGTAGTAGATAGCTTCTGTCCACTTCCCCTGAGACTCACTCATAAAACATAATCAGACTAACAGTATGTTCTGGCCATGACCTTGTGCCAGAGATTATTATCTTCCACAAAGTTAGTCAGCCTTTTCCTTGGAAGCATCTCCATAGTGTTTCCCACTGCTGTGGTCTAGCTAATTAAACATGTTTCCTGCCACTTGAGATACTTTCCTTATGCAGAAGCACCACTAGCGTGCATTATTAGCCCTTTGATATCACCCCCTCTTTCAAGAATCTGAAGGCTCACTCCACAAGAGGATCTGCTGGCACATCTTCTGCTAGTTTGAATACCACATGGAATCAAACCTGTAGCACCTTGTTATTTACCAGCCAGTCAGACATCCCATGCCAGAACCCTTCCATCTCTTCCTCATGCCTTTCCTATTTCTGATATTATTTTAAAAGAATGTATTTGAATCTACTCCATTTCCCTTTCAATCATTGGTTGATATTTCCTATTGTATATTTCCCTTCTGTGGGTCCTTCATTAGCAGCTGCCTAAGATCTTGATTAAACACATTCACTGCATTCTTTTCCATCACTGAATTCTGGAATAAATTGTTTTGACCTCCTCATTCCACAACTTTAACTTTTGCTGGACTCTGCTGTTCTGAGAAAGTCCGTGAAAAGCATGAGAACATGAACAAACTGAGACCATTTATTAACAAGTATAACCAGTTATAAGGGCAGACCACAGTGCCATGGATTTTCTTTTTTTAATTTGTTTTCTTTCTTCCTATATGGCAATCTTCCTTGAATAGGATATCACAGGTGTGTTTTACATGTCTTCAAGACTGTTGAGATATAATGAAAAACATTCCTGTACCACAGGGTGGGGGGACCAAAGAAAAATTTCTGTAATAAAATATCAGTGAATGCTTTATTTTACAGTTGTGTGACATGGTTCATGTCCCTTGTTGTCGGGTCTTTGCAGGGTAAATAAGAGAATGTCTAAAGACAACAGCTTCATGCAATGTTGCTTCATCTTGGATGTCTTAAAAAATGCATAAATGGCACACATAAGCTATAGCATGCTGGAATGCAGTTGAGACATGAGTGGTGGTCACTCAAGTTTATGAGCTATTTGCAGCTTGCCCACAGCAAGTTGAATGCAGTTTCACGAATAAGAGTGAATACTGTGCGCTATGATGTGATTCATAGAGCTCAGTGTGTCTGAGTCTTCCTTCCATAACAACTTCTCAAATCAACCCTAATTTATTAAAATCAGCCTCAGTCTGACATTTTAACCTTTGCTGTGATCTGCACTTCTTTAAAAGCCTGCGAAAAGCACAGAAAATGTGAACAAACTAAAACCCTTTATTAACACAAGCGATAACCAGAAATTGTTAAGAAAAGGCTCTTATCAGTATAATTATGTGAGATGTTTTCAGCAGTAGCCTATATTTACTAGTAAGACATGACATTTTGTACTGTTTGTTGGATAGTGCGTGAAGTAGTTGAGAATATATTAGGTGCCATTTAAAGTGTTGTTTTCATATCTCAAGTGGCTTCGTGCTGACAATGTTCTCTGGCAATAGGTAATGGCTAGGACCAGAATACAGATCTTTTTAATTTAATTTAATATAATCAATCAATCAATCAATTAATTAATGCCTTTGCATGACCTACCACTTCATATACTGACTATCACATCCTCACAACAAACATATGTATTACTATTGCAGCAGAGGCATAGAAGACATTGGCAGTGTTGACAAAAAAATTAAAACCAACATCTTCAACTTAGCAAGCCAGTGTGCAAATTACCAATTCTCTTTCTCTTATTAATGCTCTGGCATGCACAATACATATTTCATTAGGTTATCAAACAAGACAGGCAGATGTCACTTTTTTATAATATGTGATTGCAGGTTATAACATGATGCAACAGCAGGGAACAAGGCACAGGAGAGAGAGAACTACAGTCCTGAGGAGAAGCATATCCTCATGAATACCCTGAGGGCATGCAGGAAATGCCTTTTTGAAAAAGTGAGGTTCAAAACAGGCAAATACAAAGCTAAGGCATGGAATCAAGTAATGGCTGACATTAATGCAGTAGGCAGAAGGAACTGCACCTTGGCACAGTGCAGGAAAAGAACCAATGACATGGCAAGATGTGCTAGGACAAAATCTAGACAAAATGCAATTTCCTATAGCACCACTGGTGGTGGTGCATCCACAGTTCAGCATTTCACACCACATAAGGAGTACCTTTTGCAATAAGGATGATGATATGGATGCAGATGAGGATGCATCTGGAGTCATTACAGGTGGTGTTGATACCAGTACTATCAGACCCTTGCAACAACCATAGTCAGGCAGTGCAGAAGGTTAGTGTGTAGCTCATGTCACCATTTTATGCAACAATGTATTTGACATCATATATGTAAACATAGCAGCCTTACATTTCATCATCAGGTATCTCATCTATATCAGATATGGTATAAAGCCTACAGACAACGCATGGTTGGTTTGGTCATCCTACATATACTTAAAAATAAGTCCACCTGTCATATCACATTAACCACATCTTCACCTCTTTCTTCATAGAGTGAGTACCAGAAACAACCTCATATTGAGCCTTACCACAGGATGTGCACAGCAGGATTGCTGTCAGCAATAATGCTAGAACTCTAATAATCATGTCAAAGCCAGAGGCCAGTGGCACACAGTCACAACATGTGCTGGAAGGTCCCCTTACACCACAGCAGGTGGATAACTCCTTAAGCAGTGACACAGGTTCCCACACTCAGCACAATGAGGACATGTCATTTCAGTGGAGGGGGGGTTGCACCATGCAGCTCAACACCAGCTTCTTGTGTGCAGCCTGAACTCCTTAATGAATAAACAACCTTTTCAAATGTAATGGTACCTATGTTCACACCTCTACACAGAGATACCAGCCAAAGACATACTTCGCAGTTAGTTCCAGAGCCATGCAAGGCCTTGTCTGCTTAGTAGCAGATGTGCAGTGAAATTCTTCAGGCCAAGGCTACTGCCACTGAGTGTGAGGTAGTGATGGTTAGAGTGCTACAGTGTATATGTGAGGAACTTCCTTAGGTACTTGGGAATGGCGGAGTCCAGGACAATGCTATAATGACTCACATGCACAGTATGGTTGCACACACAGCATCCATGTATGCTTTCATTTGGACACTAGTAAAGCCTAACCATACAAACACTGGGAATATAAGTGGACTTGGCCGTGGAACTGTCTGCATGTGTGCTGGATGACTAGGCCATACACCATATGCATCCCAAGAAAGTGTTGCATGCATTCAACTGTATTTCCCAAAGAAGAAGGCAGCCAGGTTTCATCAGACTTACAGAACACATGGTAGAACCTCTCAGTCAAGTCTAGGTCCTGCAGCAGGGTTATGTCAATATCAAGAGGTTCCCCTGCATCCTGTAGATCTTGTCATTTGAGAAACTTAGCATGAAGCTCACAAGCCAGCACTTGCTCATAATCAATGGGGTCATCACCCACATGATCTTTAGGGGACATTGGGTACGACACCTTACAAATATAACTTATATTTTGAATATCAGTAAGAGTAAAACAGTACTCTAATAGCAGTCAGTTTCCACAGATATCTACTGCTGTATGTCTTACTGGAATCTGAAAACAGTAAACAGAGAATACCACAGGAGAATGTAGGTTCAAAAACACAACCTAAAATCACAAAACAGCACACTGCAACATTGAACACATTACAGGATTTAATAAGTTGTTTTGTATTTTTAGGTCAGTATGCATTTTATTATATGTTTGCATATTGTTTTAACTTCCCAAAAATGACTGTGTTACAACTGGATGAAACATTGTGATCAGGTGATCACTTTGTTATAAAATTAAGTTGTTTCATTATGACTGTTACTCTGAAGAAGTCTTGTATTGATTGGGATAAAAGTACTAAAATACTCATTAAATCCTACAGAATGTTCAAAGTTGCAGTGTGCTGCTTTTGTAATATCACAGGGGAAAAAGAAAAAGAAAAAAGAGAGAAGAAATATTTCCCAAACCAAGTAATTGTAGGTCAGTAACAGTCATTATACTCTGTTTTAGACACTAAATTGAAACATAACAGTATAGCCATAATCATGCATCACAAAACCCGCTTAACACACTCAAGAGGACACCAGTATAACTGGCACTTGTGACTCTTGCCCCTCAGCACTGGGCAAATGATGACTGATGGTAAACCTATGAAACAGAACATCCACTTTGTGAAAAATAAAAAATGTGTGACATACATTGTTAGTTGACCATACATCACATAGCACAGGCCACAGGTAACACTGCATGCATCAAGTATTATCTGTGTGACTGTTGTTTTTTTTTTTTGTCACTAAGTGAATGCCATGGCCCATAGTTACTACCTCTTTGCCTGTGTAACCATATGCCATGCATGATCCTGCCAGAGAGGTTGCCATGATACTTTCTTCAGCTGGCTACCCTCACTAATGTCAGTGGTGAGAGGAATGATAGTGGGACCTGCACTGCCACTATTGGTGACTGGCTGTGGCAACTGCACACAAGACTGGTGCAAGACCATGCTGTACAGAATGTAGCATATGGAAAACATCCTGCATGCAGTAGCAGGGTCATAATGAAGAGAACCCCCAAACTCATCTGGGCAATAGAAATGGGCTTTGAGCAGGCCAAACATTCAAGCAAAGATTATCTATGTCTGGGACTGGGCAGTGATGAAGCACTGCTTAGCAGCTCCCTGGCGGTTATGGAATGGTGTCATTAGACAGGGTCTGAGTGGGTGGCCTGTGTTATCTGGAAAGCAAAACAGGGAGGGGATGCATAAGAATGGGAGGAGCAATTACCCAGTACTACCTATACCGTTCTACATTTACTGAAATATCTATGGTTAGGAACAGTAAAATGCTTTTTATTTACCATAGAGGTGACCACGAGGAATCCTGCCATGTAGAAAGATGCAGCAGAGTGAACCTGTTTGCTATTTTTTTTTTTTAATCAAAACACTGCAAGGATGCTGGGCTGACACATTGGTGATGCACCCCCATGCATCACACATTACCTGGCAGATGATGAAATTATAGCCCTTTCTGTTCTGGTACTGACTCCTCCATGGTCCTGATGGTCCTAATGACAATATGGATGCAGTATCTCACATCACTCACCTCAGGAAAATATACCATCTCACAGACATGCGTGGTACTGGCTTTGTCCTGAGGAGGCACTGTGAGATAGCTGTACTAATCTACATCTGCCAAGAATATGATCATAGGTTCATAAGTTCATAGGAGGTTACTAGGCTACTGGCCCTAGGGCCTTTATAAGCCTAGCCATGTTATACCCTTGTTCCCCTATTGGCCAAGTTTTATGGTCTATGTTTGCAGAGCAAGTCTATGATCAGCACCAACTGCCCTTATCCTAGAGGGATATAGGTGACACCCCTGGGGTAAATTTATAGTCTCCTATCCAGCTGTCTAAGTTATGCTTAAATAGGGTCATTGAGGAGCTCTGTTTTAAGTGAATTGGGAGTTTGTTCCAGAGGAATGGCAATGTCTGGGAGACATATCTGTCTCTCCAGCATGTCCTGTTAATGTCACATACTAGGTTAAAATCATAGAGTGAGTAAATCTTGTCCCATTTGACTTGCAGATGTGCAGCACTTCCATTAGGGTAGCGTCCAAGACTGTTCTGTAGGCCAGGCACAAGTCGCCTCTCAGCAGCTTATAAGATACAGAGTACAGTGACAGGGCCTTCAGTCTGCCCATATAAGTCATATTTTGAAGGCCCTGAATTTTCTCTGTTAGAAACCTCTGCGGTGTCTCCAGCTGCTTCAGGTATTTGGTGAGGTACATACAGAAAGGAGCACTGTACTCTGTTACTGGTCTGATGAGGGATGAGTACATGGGAGTTATGACATCCTTAGCTGTAGATGTGATGCCCTTACTTATGAGATATGCAGTGTAGAAAGCCTTCCTTGCCACTGTGGATACCTGCTGATTGAAGTTAAGGTTGCTATCAACCTGTGTTCCCAAATCTCTCACCACAGGGTTTGAGCTTAGGGGGTACTGTTAATACTGTAATTTGCAGGGACTTCCCCTTTGCCAAAAGGGATGATAATGCATTTTTTTACATTTACTTTAACTCTATGGCTTTGGTACCAATCATTTTCTGTATAAGCCCTTTTTGTAGTATGTCCACATCACCGGGGGGCTCAAAGATTGCAAACAGGTTACAGTCATCAGCAAACTTGGTAAGCCACAGGCCATCTATTTTTACCTGGACTTCTGAGAAATAGATTCCAAACAGTAGGGGGCCCAGCACAGATCCTTGTGGTACACCACTGGTAACTGCTCTGCTGGTAGAGGTGGAATCCCCACCTTTGACTGTATGTGTTCTGTCGATGGGCCAGTTGGCTACCCATCTATTGATGTATGGCAATGATGCCTGAGTGGAGGACTGTGTCAAAAGCCTTTGCTAAGTCACAAAAGGCTGTATGTACTATTTTGCCTTCTTTCAGGGCTTTGGTGACATTCTCGAAGAAGTCCACCAGGTTTAATAAGCATGAACTACTCTTAACAAAGCCAAATGTGGTAAGGTCAAGAGTTTGAATGTCACCTATGTCTTTGTTGATAAGGTCCATAATGATTCTCTCCATGGCCTTGCAGATAAGGCTCGTTAGCCCTATGGGTCTATAGTTCCCAGGGTCAGTTGATGGACCCCCTTTATGCAAGGGAATTACTGCTGCTGTTTTCTACTCCAATGGGACAAAGCCAGTACCTAGACTGTGGTTGAAGAGACAGCCAAGGAGTTTCACTAGGTCCTGTTTGAGACCATTTAGCAGGCATCTTGGGATGTTATCCGGTCCCATAGAGGCTATGTTTTTGGTCATGGAGAGTACAGCTGTGACCTTCTCTTTGGAGATATTAAGTAGAGGGCTGGTGACAGGTATGCACTGGTGTATGCCAGATAGGGACAGAGGGGTGAAGTTTGTGCCAAATCTGTCTGCTAGCTGGTTGGCAATGTCCTCAGGTTCAGTATATGCGGTGCCATCCATAACTTGTTTCAGACAAAGCTGGGCCTTCCCTTTTAGCTGTCTGACATAGCTGAAGAATGTCTTGCGATTATCCTTGTCTAAAGGATGTCTTGCGATTATCCTTAGCTAGGGATGCTAGTTTAGCTTTGTATTGGCTTTAGAGAACTTTATAAGATATCTAATCTGCTTGTTCAAGCTGTGAAGGGTGTCCTTCCTCTGCTGAGTCAGTTCCCTCTTGTTCTTAGACATTAGTTTCTTTCTCTTGTATAACCTGTTTAGGCTTGATGTACACCAGGGTGGCTTGTTTTTTCATGAGGATCTTGTTTTGATCCATACTGGTACAAGTGAGTCTATACAGTTGTATAGGTATTTATACAGGGCATTTGTGTACACCTCTGTATAGGAGTCATTGTTGACAGTGGTAGCAGGTGGTTCGAAACTATTTATGCCATCACTTAGGAGGCTATAGTTTGCTTTGGAGAAATTTTTCATCCTTTTTGCTCCAGAGGGGTGATCAGGTATGATATGATCCTTACTTCAAATGAGATTGATTAATGATCACACCTTACCAGGGAGGACAACACAGAGGGGCATACCTCTCAACTGTCTAGAGTTTTACAGAATGTCCAGATTTTTGCCTCGTATTTCTGGTCTGTTCCTCATAAAATTTTGGGTTTTCTGGCAAATCACTGAAGATTGAAGTCAGAAAATAATGGCAGAAATTTATGTTTCAGACTTCATACCCTTCAGAAAATTAATGCTAATGCAAAACATGTTATTCTATCAACTTTCTAAGTTTCTGAGAACAACATTTAAGAAGTGTCCCTATTTTGGGGCCTTTGTCTCCCCATTATCTATGGCTTTGTCCAGATTTCTTGTGCTAAGAGGTTGAGAGGTATGCACAGGGGGTAGAGCATAGACCCCATATGTTCGTAAGTACAAAGTCTAGGACATTTGTGCCCCTTGTAGGGATGCAGACTATCTGTTTCAGAGAATTTGTATTAACAATGTCCAGGAACCTTAGGACGAGTTTGTTTGTTCTCATATATGTCTTCCAGTCGATGGAAGGATAGTTGAAATCATCCATGACCAAGGTGTTTGGTTGTATAGTGAATGACACAAGTAGGTCCAGGTAGGCAGTGTGGTTATCGTGATTCATGGTGGAGGACCAATAGCTAACAATGATATGGAAAGGGTTTTACCTACAGTTAGTTGGACTTGGAGTGGATATAGGGAGTTTTATTGTTTAACCAGTCTTGAGGTGTATTTGTCTTTAATGAAGATGGATACACCTCTGCTTTTGGTTCTTTCATGCTCACTTTGAGGTCTGAACATGTCAAAGGCTTTGTAGTCTTGCATGGCCAAGGTGCTCTCTGCAGCCTTGAACCGCAACTCTGTGACTGCACAGACATCAGCATCTTCCAAGGAAAGGAGTGCTTCCAGGGAGTGTCGTTTCCAATTTAGACTCTTAGCATTAAGCATAACCTTGAGTTTGTCTTTAGTGGACTTTTTATGTCAGGAATTTTGTTGTTATGACATTGCCTAAAAATACACTATGGGGGAGGCAAGTACCTTTGCCAGTAACCAAATCCAAGAGGTGACACGTGAAGACCATCTCTGGCAAAGCAGCGTGGTTTGTTGACCATATCTTTCCAGGTTGACAGGAGTCCCCTGGACTGACATCAGAAGCTAAGCCAATTGTTGAAGTCAATAATTTTTTTGTTTATATTGAGGCATCATCCTGGCTGAAGGTAGAATGCTGCTTAGGGCTAGGGATATAACTACCTGGGACACATAATCTGAGAGCTCAGTCATGTTTCTCTTCATATAGTGAGGTATGTCTCAAGTCATTCACTTTAACATGGGCTATAACAGAGTCATAATGGTACTTGTTTTTGAGAGACTTGAGTGCATACATGATCTGACTGATCCTGGCACCTGACAGGCAGTTGACTGTGACCATCACCTTGTCCAGCCTGGTGAGGGGGACATCTGTGTGTCTCACTAAGGGGTCGCCTATGATCAAGACATTTGGTTTTGAGGTGATGTGTCATAGGGACTTATTTGCTGAGACACTATGTATATTATTATGTGTAGTGGATTCTGTTGGGTCTGCGATGTGTGCAGTAGGTTTTTGATTCAGAGGTCTGTGATCTTTAGGTATGCTTCTAGTTAGTATCTCTGCATATGTAGATTTATGTGTTGTGGGCTTGTTATGTGTGAGAGGTGAAGTGTGTGCTGACAACCTGTTTGATATCTGTTTTGTTGTTATGTGAGAGAACTGATTCCAAATGCATAATATAAGTACATCTCTCACATGTTGTATCTGTTTGTTTTAGGAGTAATTGGTTGTCAGTATACATGAGGCAATTGCTACGATGCCTCAGGATGCCCATGTCAATTAAACTGGTTGGAAAAATAGTGGGAAACTGTCTGTCCATTATGGTAGTTATATACTGTAGTAAATAGTGGGTAGTGGGCTAGATGGATCAGGTTTTGCTGTAAGACTAACAAAAAGTGGCTAATCTGTGGAGGGCTAGGGATAGAAAACTGTGTCAGTGCTTCACAATGTGCAACTGAGTTGCATACAGGGCAGCAATGAGCAGCCGTGTTGCATGCAGTGAAGCAGGGGAACTTAGGAGGGCTGCCAATTGTCTTTCCAGGTGTTTGCTTCTATGCACAGCTATACACAGCAGTGCTAAACCTTACTGTGTGATGCTCAGTTACGTGCAAACATGAGGCTTAAATACAAGTGAAGTTTAATGGTTTTAAAACAAAGTAACACATGGGAAAGCCCAAGACTGAGCCTTATTCCAGCAATCACTAACTCAGATGTTTCTTGGCTGCATATCTCTGCCACAAGGGTGCAGGGGGAGTCCTCTTAATGTAAGGTAGCTGGTTTTAGTGTTCAGGTGATACCAAACAGTCTAGATTCAGCAACTCTGGATCTATCCTATGTTATAAAATGCAGAAATACTAGAAATTAAAAGTGCAGAAAATCAAAGGCACAACTGCAAAAAACTTTACATAAAGCAGCAATTCAGTAGAATACTCCCACAGCAGTGTACATTACAAACCTTCCTAATGAAAAATAACTTATTTGTAACCCAAGTGCCTAAACCATAACAAAGATACTTAGAATAACAGGCACAATAAACTTTCACCAGCATTTCCCAGCTCAGAAGAGTGGAGGCTACCATCTCTGAGTGTAGACCACAAACCTTCCTAGCATAAAATAATTGGTTTGGAGCCCAAGTGTTTAAACCAGAACTAAGACACCTCAGAATAACAGATACAATAACCCTTCAACCAGCAATTCCCACCTTAGAAGGGTGAAGACTATCATCTCCTGCCACAAGAGTTTAGACTACAAACCTTCCTAATGTACAACAACTGGTTTGGAACCCAAGTGCTTAAACCAGAACAATGACACTTAGAATAACAGGCACAATAAACTTGTTCTCCCTCTCCTCCCACAAAAGTGTAGACCAGAAACCTTCATAATGTAAAATAACTGGCCTGAAGCCCAAATGCTTAAATCAAAACTAATAGGCTTAGAATAACAGTTACATTTAATCAGGCTATGAACAAGCATTAATAAATGCAGCAGAATAAATGCAACTGAACACTTTTAAGAACAAGCAACAAAAGCAAAATAAAGTAAAAAAGTAGGAAGAAGCAAGAAGCACATATACAGTAAAAGCAGCTGAATTAAGTGCATTTTTAAGTTAAGTTGGAAGGGAGGAAACAGAAGATAATTGAAGGGTAAGAAACTAAGGGGGTGGGCCTTCCCAACTGATCTGTCCATACTCAGTAGAATGAGCTGATGAGATGGGACTGGGAGGAGTGCCTAAAAATCAGAATATTAATAGGGGTGGGAAACTCAAAAGAGACCAAGTTTAAGAGTACAACAGTTGGGTAGGTCGGTGGGAAAAATAAAACACAGACAAAGATCAGCAATAGTCAGGCAAAGAACAACAAGCAAGTCAAACAAGTACACCAGCTAAATAGAGATGCCTCCAAATATTTCTAGCTAAATGAGGAATACTATCTCTCTGCTGCTCCCACTACCTAGCTGGATGTTATTCACTGTCTACAAAGGAATTCTTTTCTAACTTTTCTAACTGACCCTAACCAAGACCTCTTAAAACTCCATCAGAACAGAAAACTTAAAACCAAACAAATGCAATATAAGAAAAAGATAAAAATAGAAGTAACCAGACCTTAAATGAAACATTTCAGTGCAAAACAAAATGCAGACAGAGAACAAAATGCAGACAGAGATCAGCAATAGTCAGGCAAAGAACAGCAAGAAATACAAATGCAAGCTCTCCCATACATGGAATGAGATCCTGACACAGGTTCTGTCATGCAGAGAATGAGATCCTGACACCGGTTCTGTCATGTAGAGAATGAGATCCTGACACAGGTTCTGTCATGCAGAGAATGAGATCCTGACACAGGTTCTGTCATGCAGAGAATGAGATCCTGACACAGGTTCTGTCACGCAGAGAATGAGGTCCTGACACAGGTTCTGTCATGCAGAGAATGAGATCCTGACACAGGTTCTGTCATGCAGAGAATGAGATCCTGACACAGGTTCTGTCATGCAGAGAATGAGATCCTGACACAGGTTCTGTCACGCAGAGAATGAGGTCCTGACACAGGTTCTGTCATGCAGAGAATGAGATCCTGACACAGGTTCTGTCATGCAGAGAATGAGATCCTGACACAGGTTCTGTCATGCAGAGAATGAGATCCTGACACAGGTTCTGTCACGCAGAGGATGAGGTCCTGACACAGGTTCTGTCATGCAGAGAATGAGATCCTGACACAGGTTCTGTCATGCAGAGAATGAGATCCTGACACAGGTTCTGTCATGCAGAGAATGAGATCCTGACACAGGTTCTGTCACGCAGAGAATGAGATCCTGACACAGGTTCTGTCACGCAGAGAATGAGATCCTGACACAGGTTCTGTCATGCAGAGAATGAGATCCTGACACAGGTTCTGTCATGCAGAGAATGAGATCCTGACACAGGTTCTGTCACAGAGAATGAGATCCTGACACAGGTTCTGTCACGCAGAGAATGAGATCCTGACACAGGTTCTGTCATGCAGAGAATGAGATCCTGACACAGGTTCTGTCACGTAGAGAATGAGATCCTGACACAGGTTCTGTCATGCAGAGAATGAGATCCTGACACAGGTTCTGTCATGCAGAGAATGAGATCCTGACACAGGTTCTGTCACGCAGAGAATGAGGTCCTGACACAGGTTCTGTCATGCAGAGAATGAGATCCTGACACAGGTTCTGTCATGCAGAGAATGGGATCCTGACACAGGTTCTGTCATGCAGAGAATGAGATCCTGACACAGGTTCTGTCACGCAGAGAATGAGGTCCTGACACAGGTTCTGTCATGCAGAGAATGAGATCCTGACACAGGTTCTGTCATGCAGAGAATGAGATCCTGACACAGGTTCTGTCACGCAGAGAATGAGATCCTGACACAGGTTCTGTCACGCAGAGGATGAGGTCCTGACACAGGTTCTGTCATGCAGAGAATGAGATCCTGACACAGGTTCTGTCATGCAGAGAATGAGATCCTGACACAGGTTCTGTCACGCAGAGAATGAGATCCTGACACAGGTTCTGTCACGCAGAGAATGAGATCCTGACACAGGTTCTGTCAAGCAGAGAATGAGATCCTGACACAGGTTCTGTCACGCAGAGAATGAGATCCTGACACAGGTTCTGTCATGCAGAGAATGAGATCCTGACACAGGTTCTGTCATGCGGAGAATGAGATCTTGGCACAGGTTTCCCATGCAGACAGTGAGATCCTGCAACAGGTTCTCCCATGCAGAAAATGAGATCCAGCTGCAGGCCATCCATCTCCAGTGCTGGCAGATGACCAGCCATGATAAATCTGATAAACCCATTTGTGACCGTGCCTGCTAGGATGTTGTGAATTGCATCAATGGTGCAAGTTGTCAGTGTAGGAATTAAAGGTAAGTGAGACACTGGGCTAAGGCTCATTTTGCCTGCCTGACACAGGATCAGCAGGCAATGAGAGGTGGCCCATTGTCCAAACCACATTTAAAACAGTTAGAGGAGTTCCTCACCTCTATGCATGAAGGTTCTGATACCTCTGGATACCACTGTAGAATCCTTAGATGCTAAGCTGTTAAGGTCACCCAGAATATCAACTGGACATGCTCCATGTGGGTATGTCTTGACAGGATCGAGTATCTGCATACTGCATAAACGTATGTTTTTACTATAAGTTAACACATCTTTTCTCATTCACATCAGGGCTTTAGATTCAGTGAGCACCAGCATAAGGTATGTTACCTAGTATTCTGTCCTCCCACTATATAAAATTGTATTCATTCATTCACTGGGATTCAGGTATTGGTAATGAACCTTTTTTAGTGTGGCAGTTTTTTTTGGAATCTTCACAGGTGACTTTTGTCAGGCTCCTCCACACCTGGTATTCCACTACCTGATGTCAGAGGGGTGTTAGTGTCTGTGGATGATGGCAAACAAAGTTTGGCATGGTTATCAGTGTTGGACATGGACAATGTGAAATCCACATCCCTACCACCCTCAGCAGACATAGTCTTTGTGTCTGTAAATCCCACCGCACCCATACAGGAGGACACACAAAGACAGGACGACAAAGGCAGATCTACCTGGAAAGGAATATCTCCCCCTGCACTGCACTCCCCTTAGGTTGCCTTAAACTCTGTTGGGTAAATGGAAGACAAGAGTGGACACTGTGTGAGTGGCCTGTCATGCAATGGGTACTTCATCCACCAAGCTAGCTATCTCAGTGGCTGTGACCCATTGTATATGCAGGGGCATAATATAGGGACAATGTCACACTCCTTGCTCAGATGGAAGGTGTTGGGTATAGGATATCTGAGGATATAAAAGGCAATTTGACCCGAGGCCATATGCACCTTGCTAATAACCACCATCAGACTGTACTATCCCTTTTAAAGAGTGCAAGGCCTATATGTCCCAGACTGAATTTAAAGGTATCAATCCAGCTATGTTTGAAGGACAAGAGGGGAACTGGATTGCTTGACCTGTAGGGCGAGTCTGTTCCAGAGCAGGGTAAAGTACTGAGTGATTAAACCTATTCCTCCAGTAAGCTTTATTTATTTTCTGAGATCTCTTGATCTAATCTTGGCTGCACTATTTGACTTATTAAGAAAAAGGAAGTCAAGCATAGCAGAGTGTCTGAGGACACAGTAAGCAAGGCCCATATCCCCCTCTCAAGCCTATATGACCCCGACTACAGGGAGAAGGATTCCAGTTTATCCTGGTAGCTAACATTTTTGAGTCAGGAAACCATTTTTATTGGGAACCTCTGCAGATTATAAAGTTTTTTTGATGTATCTATTTAGAGTTGGGCCAAGGGATGTGTTATATTTTATAACGGGTATGACTAGGGCAAAATATAAGGGAACAATGACTTCCATGGCTTTAGAAGGGATGCCTTTGACAATTATTTGTGAGATATATAAGTATTTCCTAACTACCATTGCCACATGATGGTCAAAGCAAAGGGAGTGATTAACTTAGGTGCCCAGGCCTCTAATCACTGACTCGCTGGACAGTGAGGTGTCATCAATGCAGTAGGTTGAAGTGATTTACTGTTATTATTTTTAATCTTACTCTGGTAGTATTTGTGAAGGTTGGGATATAGTTATTGTAATGCTATCGGTGACTATAGAACCACTCGATTCACTAGCCTCATATTGTAAGGCTACAGAATGTATTACCTTAGGTCTCATTAATATGGAAATGAAAATTTCTTAATCCTGGACCTTCATCAATTCAGCTTTGTCAAAGACAGGCCATGCTTCTTTATCCTCATTCATTCCTTTGAAAATGCCACTTAAGAAGTGGACAGTGGTTACACAATATAAATTGCATATATGGATCTGACTAAGACGTTTGACATTATTTCACATGCAGACATTGGCAGACTTGTAAATTTAAACATAAGTTTCTATGCTGTGAAGTGGAAACTAACTGATTGTCTGACAGAACCCCTGAGGTCAGAATCATAGATGGCAATTTTGAAAGCAAATAAATTACAGGTGGTGTACCACAGGGCTTAGTTTTGAACCTTTTTATATCTGACTTTCACTTCTCAGACCTTCAAGCCAGAACTCCTGGCATGTGGTTATCTCAGTTTGCAGAAACAGAAGATAATTGAAGGGTAAGAAACTAAGGGGGTGGGCCTTCCCAACTGATCTGTCCATACTCAGTAGAATGAGCTGATGAGATGGGACTGGGAGGAGTACCTAAAAATCAGAATATTAGTAGGGGTGGGAAACTCAAAAGAGACCAGTTTTAAGAGTACAACAGTTGGGTAGGTTGGTGGGAAAAATAAAACGCAGACAAAGATCAGCAATAGTCAGGCAAAGAACAACAAGCAAGTCAAACAAGTACACCAGCTAAATAGAGATGCCTCCAAATATTTCTAGCTAAATGAGGAATACTATCTCTCTGCTGCTCCCACTACCTAGCTGGATGTTATTCACTGTCTACAAAGGAATTCTTTTCTAACTTTTCTAACTGACCCTAGCCAAGACCTCTTAAAACTCCATCAGAACAGAAAACTTAAAACCAAACAAATGCAATATAAGAAAAAGATAAAAATAGAAGTAACCAGACCTTAAATGAAACATTTCAGTGCAAAACAAAATGCAGACAGAGAACAAAATGCAGACAGAGATCAGCAATAGTCAGGCAAAGAACAGCAAGCAATACAAATGCAAGCTCTCCCATACATGGAATGAAATCCTGACACAGGTTCTGTCATGCAGAGAATGAGATCCTGACACCGGTTCTGTCATGCAGAGAATGAGATCCTGACACAGGTTCTGTCATGCAGAGAATGAGATCCTGACACAGGTTCTGTCAGGCAGAGAATGAGGTCCTAACACAGGTTCTGTCATGCAGAGAATGAGATCCTGACACAGGTTCTGTCATGCAGAGAATGAGATCCTGACACAGGTTCTGTCATGCAGAGAATGAGATCCTGACACAGGTTCTGTCAGGCAGAGAATGAGGTCCTAACACAGGTTCTGTCATGCAGAGAATGAGATCCTGACACAGGTTCTGTCATGCAGAGAATGAGATCCTGACACAGGTTCTGTCACGCAGAGTGTGAGATCCTGACACAGGTTCTGTCATGCGGAGAATGAGATCCTGACACAGGTTCTGTCACACAGAGAATGAGATCCTGACACAGGTTCTGTCATGCAGAGAATGAGATCCTGACACAGGTTCTGTCAGACAGAGAATGAGGTCCTAACACAGGTTCTGTCATGCAGAGAATGAGATCCTGACACAGGTTCTGTCATGCAGAGAATGAGATCCTGACACAGGTTCTGTCACGCAGAGTGTGAGATCCTGACACAGGTTCTGTCACGCAGAGAATGAGATCCTGACACAGGTTCTGTCACACAGAGAATGAGATCCTGACACAGGTTCTGTCATGCAGAGAATGAGATCCTGACACAGGTTCTGTCATGCGGAGAATGAGATCTTGGCACAGGTTTCCCATGCAGACAGTGAGATCCTGCAACAGGTTCTCCCATGCAGAAAATGAGATCCAGCTGCAGGCCATCCATCTCCAGTGCTGGCAGATGACCAGCCATGATAAATCTGATAAACCCATTTGTGACCGTGCCTGCTAGGATGTTGTGAATTGCATCAATGGTGCAAGTTGTCAGTGTAGGAATTAAAGGTAAGTGAGACACTGGGCTAAGGCTCATTTGCCTGCCTGACACAGGATCAGCAGGCAATGAGAGGTGGCCCATTGTCCAAACCACATTTAAAACAGTTAGAGGAGTTCCTCACCTCTATGCATGAAGGTTCTGATACCTCTGGATACCACTGTAGAATCCTTAGATGCTAAGCTGTTACGGTCACCCAGAATATCAACTGGACATGCTCCATGTGGGTATGTCTTGACAGGATCGAGTATCTGCATACTGCATAAACGTATGTTTTTACTATAAGTTAACACATCTTTTCTCATTCACATCAGGGCTTTAGATTCAGTGAGCACCAGCATAAGGTATGTTACCTAGTATTCTGTCCTCCCACTATATAAAATTGTATTCATTCATTCACCGGGATTCAGGTATTGGTAATGAACCTTTTTTAGTGTGGCAGTTTTTTTTGGAATCTTCACAGGTGACTTTTGTCAGGCTCCTCCACACCTGGTATTCCACTACCTGATGTCAGAGGGGTGTTAGTGTCTGTGGATGATGGCAAACAAAGTTTGGCATGGTTATCAGTGTTGGACATGGACAGTGTGAAATCCACATCCCTACCACCCTCAGCAGACATAGTCTTTGTGTCTGTAAATCCCACCGCACCCATACAGGAGGACACACAAAGACAGGACGACAAAGGCAGATCTACCTGGAAAGGAATATCTCCCCCTGCACTGCACTCCCCTTAGGTTGCCTTAAACTCTGTTGGGTAAATAGAAGACAAGAGTGGACACTGTGTGAGTGGCCTGTCATGCAATGGGTACTTCATCCACCAAGCTAGCTATCTCAGTGGTTGTGACCCATTGTATATGCAGGAGCATAATATAGGGACAATGCCACACTCCTTGTTCAGATGGAAGGTGTTGGGTATAGGATATCTGAGGATATAAAAGGCAATTTGGCCCAAGGCCATATGCACCTTGCTAATAACCACCGTCGGACTGTACTATCCCTTTTAAAGAGTGCAAGGCCTATATGTCCCAGACTGAATTTAAAGGTATCAATCCAGCTATGTTTGAAGGACAAGAGGGGGACTGGATTGCTTGACCTGTAGGGCAAGTCTGTTCCAGAGCAGGGGAAAGTACTGAGTGATTAAACCTATTCCTCCAGTAAGCTTTATTTATTTTCTGAGATCTCTTGATCTAATCTTGGCTGCACTATTTGACTTATTAAGAAAAAGTAAGTCAAGCATAGCAGAGTGTCTGAGGACACAGTAAGCAAGGCACAGATCCCCCTCTCAAGCCTATATGACCCCGACTACAGGGAGAAGGATTCCAGTTTATCCTGGTAGCTAAGATTTTTGAGTCAGGAAACCATTTTTATTAGGAACCTCTGCAGATTATAAAGTTTTTTGATGTATCTATTTAGAGTTGGGCCAAGGGATGTGTTATATTTTATAACGGGTATGACTAGGGCAAAATATAAGGGAACAATGACTTCCATGGCTTTAGAAGGGATGCCTTTGACAATTATTTGTGAGATATAGAAGTATTTCCTAACTACCATTGCCACATGATGGTCAAAGCAAAGGGAGTGATTAACTTAGGTGCCCAGGCCTCTAATCACTGACTCGCTGGACAGTGAGGTGTCATCAGTGCAGTAGGTTGAAGTGATTTACTGTTATTGTTTTTAATCTTACTCTGGTAGTATTTGTGAAGGTTGGGATATAGTTATTGTAATGCTATCGGTGACTATAGAACCACTCGATTCACTAGCCTCATATTGTAAGGCTACAGATTGTATTACCTTAGGTCTCATTAATATGGAAATGAAAATTTCTTAATCCTGGACCTTCATCAATTCAGCTTTGTCAAAGACAGGCCATGCTTCTTTATCCTCATTCATTCCTTTGAAAATGCCACTTAAGAAGTGGACAGTGGTTACACAATATAAATTGAATATATGAATCTGACTAAGACGTTTGACATTATTTCACATGCAGACATTGGCAGACTTGTAAATTTAAACATAAGTTTCTATGCTGTGAAGTGGAAACTAACTGATTGTCTGACAGAACCCCTGAGGTCAGAATCATAGATGGCAATTTTGAAAGCAAATAAATTACAGGTGGTGTACCACAGGGCTTAGTTTTGAACCTTTTTATATCTGACTTTCACTTCTCAGACCTTCAAGCCAGAACTCCTGGCATGTGGTTATCTCAGTTTGCAGAGAACTATAAATTGGGAATTATTATTCAGTCTTCCCCTGACGCACAAATGTTCCAACACAAGTTAGATTATTTTATTAATTGTTTCAAAGACAATGGTCTCAAACTAAATATTTCCACATCATACAATGTAGGCAGCACACCCCTCCAGTCAGACAGTGTCACTGACACTCTTGATGATAATTCCGTATTGTTTGACCACCATGTCACAACTGTAGCTCAGAGGCCTAATGTCTGACTCAACTAATTTCCAAAGGCATCTCCTCTTAGTCCAATGACCTAATCTCTCAAAAGAGCCATTGTTAAATGCAATGTCTCTCTTGGTTGCATGTGTCTAAACATGTCACTCAACTTAGCAACCTCAGAAGTTTGTAACTAAACAAAGATCAGCAGCTGCAAGACTCTCAACTATTACTACAGGCTGTCAGCTCTTGTAATCAATCTCTAATAGACACTTCCATGGTGATCTATGTCTAACCTTTTGTTCCATGAAAGATCTGATCCTCTTTGATCCCATGTTCTTTGCAGAACAAATGGTTTCTCAAATACCCAATTAAAGAACTTAAACCTTTTCAACAGATAAATAAATAAATACACATTGGCAGGATAGATTCATATCATAGGATCATAGGAGGTTATAAGGCTAATGGGCCTGGGGCCCTTACAAGCCTAGCCAAGAGTCTATCCCCAAAAAGAAGTCTCAGTCAGCACCTATCTCTCCTGTCAATTAGGGACACAGGTGGAACCCAAGGCACTAATTTGTGGTTTTGCACCCAGTACTATAATGCAATGGATACCCCCCCCCAGACTATCAGATAAACACAAAAGTTCACAGAAGTAAAACAACCCACATAGAAACCAAATGGCTTACAGTTCTAGTGCTGAACTAGCCCTGACAAACAAACTGCAGAGAGAGACCACAATATTCAATTAATATTCAATGAAACAAATACATAAATGCAATACAGTTTTGTTAACTATCACTAAAACAGTGTAAGTGCAAAAACATACATTTACATTAGCTTGCATGTGCAGATGGTTGTAGAGCAGTCACAGCCAGGGAAACAACTCTGCTACTGAGTACAAATACACATAAATGTAACTATACCATGGGATCATAGGATCATACAAGGTTACTAGGCTAATGGCCCTGGTGCCCTTACAACCCTTGCCAAGAGTTTATCCCCAAAAAGAAACCTCAGTCAAAACCTGTTGTCCCTGTCAATGAGGGACGCAGGGGGAAGCCCTGGGAAAATTTGTGGTTTCCCATCCAGTACTATAGGGCAAAGGATAGACCCCCAGGCTATCAGATAAATGCAAAACTTCACAGAAGTAAAACAACCCCACTGAAGTCAGCTGGCTTACTGTTCTAGTGCTGAACTAGCCCTGACAAACAAACTGCAATGAGAGACCACAATATTTAAATAATGTTCAATGAGACAAATAAATACAGTACAGTTTTGTTAACTATCACTGAAACAGTGCAAGTTCAAAAAACTATACTTAAAAAAGGCTGTATGACCAGATGATTGTAGACCAGTCTTAGAAAGGTAAACAGCTCTGCTACTGAGTACAAATATACAGAAATGCAACTATACTTGTAAATATGGAAAAATATAGACCCCAGGCTATCAGATAAACACAAAACTTCACAGAAGTTCAACAACCCCCACTGAAACCAGTTGGCTTACAGTTCTAGTGCTGACATAGCCCTGACAAACAAACTGCAGAGAGATAGAGAGACCACAAGATTGAATTAATATTCAATGAAAGAAATAAATAAATCCAATACAGTTTTGTTAACTATCACTGAAATAGTGCAAGTGCAAACAAATATACTTAAATCAAATTGTATGTCCAGATGGTTGTAGATCAGTCACAGCAATGTAAACAGCTTTGCTACTGAGCACAAATACACAGAAATGTAACTATACCAGTGCAATAAGGCAAAGGATAGACTCCAGTCTATCAAATAAAGACAAAACTTCACAGAAGTAAAACAATCCCCACTGAAACCAGTTGACCTACAGGTCTGGTGCTGAATTAGCCTGACAGACAAACTGCAGAGATAGAGACCACAGTATTCAATTAATATTCAATGGAACAAATAAATAAATGCAGCACAGTTTTGTTAACTATCACTGAAACAGTGCAAGTTCTAAAAAGTATACTTCAATCAGCTTGTATGTTCAGATGGTTGTAGAGTAGTCAATCAGGTAAATGGCTCTGCTACTGAGCACAAATACACAGAAATGTAACTACAGCATAGGATCATAAGATCATTGGAGGTTACTAGGGTAATGGCCTTGGGGCCCTTACAAGTCTAACCAAAAGTTTATCCTCAGAAAGAAACCTCAGTCAGCACCTGCTGACATTGTCAATGAGTGACACAGGTGGAACCCCTGAGACATGTCCAGATGGCTGTAGATCAGACACAGCCAAGTAAACATGATAATAGGAGGTTACAAGGCTAATGGCCCTGGGGCCCATAAAAGCCTAGCCAAGAGTTTATCTCCAAAAAGAAGCACCAGTCAGCACCTGTCCCCCCTGTCAATTAGGGATACAGGTGGAACCCCTGGCACAAATTTGTAGTTTCCCATCCAGTATTATAAGGCAAAGGATAGCCCTCCCAGGGTATCAGATAAACAAAATTTCACAGAAGTAAAGCAACCCCCACTAAAATGGGCTAGCTTATAGTTCTAGTGCTGAACTAGCCCTGAAATACAAACTGTGCAGAGAGAGCAAGAGAGACCACAATATTCATTTAATATTCAACAAAACAAATAAATTAATGCACTACAGTTTTGTTAACTATTACTGAATGAGTGCAAGTGCAAAACAGTATACTTAAATCAGCTTGCATGTCCAGATGTTTGTAGATCAGGCACAGCTAGATAAACAGCTCTGCTACTGAGCACAAATACACAGAAATGTAACTATACCATAGGATCACAGGATCATAGGAGTTTACTATGGTAATGGTCCTGGGGCCCTTACAAGCCTAGTGAAGAGTTTATCCCCCCAAAAAAAAATCATCAGCACCCGTCACCCCTGTCAATGAGGGACACAGGTGGAAACCCTGGGACACATTTGTGGTTTCCCATCCAGTATAGACCCCCCCCAGGCTACCAGATAAACACAAACATTCACAGAGGTAAAATAACCCCCACTGAAAGCGGCTGGCTTATAGGTCTATGGCTGAACTAGCACAGACAAGCAAACTGCAGAGAGAGAGAGAGAGAGAGAGAGACCACAATATTCAATTAATATTCAATGAAACAAATAAATAAATGCAGTATAGTTTTATTAACTATCAGTAAACAGTGCTAGTGCAAAAAAATATACTTAAATCAGCCTGTATGTCCATATGGTTGCAGATCAGCCACAGCCATGTAAACTGCTACTGAGCACAGATGCACAGAAATATAAATATGCCATAGGGTCATAGGAGGTTACAAGGCTAATGGCCCTGTGGCCCTTACAAGTCTAGCAAAATGTTTATCCCCCTAAAAATATCAGTCAGCACCTATCACCCTGTCAATTAGGGATACAGGTGGAACCCCAGGCAGTAATTTGTGATTTCCTATCCGGTACTATAATGCATACAATAAACCCCCAGGCTATCAGATAAACACAAAACTTCACAGAAGTAAAACAACCCCCACTAAAACCAGCTGGCTTACAGTTCTAGTGCTGAACTAGCCCTGACAAACAAACTGCAGAGAGCGAGAGAGAGACTACAATATTTAATTAATATTCAATGAAACAAATAAATAAATGCAATGCAGTTTTTTTAACTATCACTGAAACAGTGTGAGAGCAAAAAAGTATATTTAAATCAGCTTGTATGTCCAGATGGTTGTAGATCAGTCACAGTCAGGTAAACAGCTCTGCTACTGAGCACAAATATACAGAAATGTAGCAATACTATCGGATCATAAGATCATACAGGGTTACTAGGCTAATGGCCCTGAGGCCCTTACAAGTGTAGCCAAGAGTTTTCTCCAAAAAGAAACACCATTTAACGCCTGTTGCTCTTGTCAATTAGAGATGAATGTGGGACCCCTGGCACAAATTTGTGGTTTTCTATCCAGTATTATAAGGCAAAGGATAGACCCCCCCCCAGGCTATCAGATAAACACAAAACTTCACAGAAGTAAAACAACCCCCACTGAAACCAGTTGGCTTACAGTTCTAGTTCTGAACTAGCCCTGACAAGCAAACTGCAGAGAGAGAAACTACAATATTCAATTAGTATTCAATGAAACAAATAAATAAATTCAGTATAGTTTTGTTAACTATTACTGAAATAGTGCAAGTGCAAAAAAGTATACTTAAATCAGCCTGCATGCCCACATGGTTGTAGATCGGTCCTTGCCACTGGAACAGATATTCGCTCCTGTATGCCCACATGGTTGTAGATCCGTCCTTACCACTGGAACAGATATTCACTCCTGTATGCCCACATGGTTGTAGATCAGTCCTTACCACTGGAACAGATATTCACTCCTGTATGCCCACATGGTTGTAGATCAGTCCTTACCACTGGAACAGATATTCACTCCTGTATGCCCACATGGTTGTAGATCCGTCCTTACCACTGGAACAGATATTCACTCCTGTATGCCCACATGGTTGTAGATCCATCCTTACCACTGGAACAGATATTCACTCCTGTATGCCCACATGGTTGTAGATCCGTCCTTACCACTGGAACAGATATTCACTACACATCATGCAGAATAGCACTATTGCCACCTTCAAGGTAAATCTAGATAATCAGATAAGCAGCATCGAAGTTCCTCACCCTCCTAATTTTATTTTTGTTGTCCTCCTTGAGGTTTGAGAAACCTTTTGAATATGGTTTATTGATTAACCATGTATTGTTTTGTACATAGATTACCTAGTATTTACCTTTGAACCATGCAACCTATAAGATACAAGTGACCAGATCCACACAGGTCCAACCATGCTGCTACACTGCAGTGTGTATGGCCTAAGATGTGAGCCACATGTAATATGTAAGGATACCTAGTGCCATCAGGTCCAACCATGCTGCTACACTGCAGTGTGTATGGCCTAATATGTGAACCACATGTAATATGTAAGGATACCTAGTGCCATCAGGTCCAACCATGCTGCTACACTGCAGTGTGTATGGCCTAATATGTGAACCACATGTAATATGTAAGGATACTTAGTGCCATGGATGGCACAGTTGTGCAGTGGTTTGCATTGTTGCCTCATAGCAAGAGGTTATTTGGTTCCATCCTCAACTGGGGCACCTCATTTGTGGAGTCTGCATGTCCTCCCTGCATTTGTGTGAGTTTCCTCTGGGTGCTCTGTTTTTTTCCCACATTACAAAGACATGTGTCTAGAGCATTTGTCCCTGGGCATCCACTGTAAATTGGCTCATTCCAAGTTGGACTTTCTCAGTAAACAAATATTAAATAAAATAAATAAATCCTGGTATGCACCCTACCTTGGCTAAGATTCCATCACCTCCTGTGCCCCATCTGTACTATGTGACGCTCAATACAGGCTACAATAGATTTTATCGTATCCTACTTGTTTCAGAATTGCTTGTTATTGACTTAAAAGCAACATTATCAAATTCACCTAATCTACAGTGAGATGTCCAATTATTTTTTCACTAAATTCAGTTTACCAAATCTAAAGGGCTGCTAACTTTTTGTAGCATTTTGGACAAAGGAGGGGGTGCTTTTTCAGCATATTTCATGCCCATTGTGATCTATTCCCTGTCCCCATAGAGTTGACCTGATAAGTGGACATGGCTTCAGAACCAAATGTACATGACAGATCTCCTGTGTGGGGCAGCACATTGAGACTATAATCATTCTGCTCCTGTTGTGCATGCATTACAGGGAGCACCTACTAGGGGTTTATCAGGGCCTTCTGTACAAGGTGAATGCATGCCACATGCTTGTCAGGATGGCAAGTGATGCTATAGGCATCAACTACTATGACAAGCAGTGCAGCCATCATTATAATGACCTGAAGCTGCACCACCTGTACCTTTTTCACCAATGGGAAGTACAAGTCAGGGAGAGACATCCTGCCTATTACTGTAAGTGCCTTTTTTGTGCACTCACTGTACACTAGGCCTGTACTGTTTACATATATTTGCATTATTGTTGTCATAGGATTGTGGTAACCTCTGATCATGTTATATATATTTTGCAGCAGAGGAGATGGCAGACAACAAGACAGCCTGCTAGAGGAGGTAGGCCAGACTTTCCAGGCATAAGAGTAAGTGTGCACAGTAGCAACCATTACTGCCATTGTGGTCAGTCTGTGTACCTATTCAGGGTACCTTGTTATAGTTAACCTTTTAAAGGAGCAATGTTCCCTATTTGTCCATTGTTTTTTAGGCGGAAGTTGCTTCATAATGCTGTATACTATTACCTCTCCAAGTTGTGTCAGTTCTGCAGTTTGCATGTGTGTATGTAGTCTGTGTACCACAGCCATGCCCAGTAATGTCTCATCTGAAGAATGGCTGCCTAGCCTCAGTGACTGTCTGTAAATGGAGAGTGCCATGTGTATATTGTGCTACTGGACTGCACATGTAGCCCTGCCCTGGCTATTAACCTGTGCTGCACATACCTCTCAGATTAGTGTCTGTAAATAGAGTGTGCCATGTGTATACTATGCTACTGGACTGCACATGCAGCCCTGCCTTGACTATTACCCTGTGCTGCATATACATCTCAGATTAATGTCTGTTAATGGAGAGTGCCATGTGTATATGTGCTACTGGACTGCACATGTCGCCCTGCCTTGGCTATTACACTGTCCTACACATACCTCTCAGATTAATGTCTGTAAATGGAGGGTGCCATGTGTATACTGTGCTACTGGAAGACTGCACATGTAGCCCTGCCCTGGCTATTACCCTGTGCTGCACATACCTCTCAGATTAAGGTCTGTAAATGGAGAATGCCATGTGTATACTGTGCTACTGGATGGCACAAGCAGCCCTGACATGGCTGTTACCCTGTGCTGCACATACCTCTCAGATTAATGTCTGTAAATGGAGAGTGCCATGTGTATACTGTGCTACTGTACTGCACATGCAGCCCTGGACTGGCTATTACCCTGTGCTGCACATACCACTCAAATTCCTAGTACAAGAAATCTGGACAAAGTGAAAGCAAATGGGGAGACAAAGGCCCAAAATCAGGGACAGATTTTAATTATTGTTTTTATAAACCTAGAAAGTTGGTAGAATAGCATATTTTGTTTTAGCGTGTTTTTTTACTGAAGGATACAAATTCTAAAACTCAAATGTATGTCATTATTTCATAACTCCAGCCTTTAATAATTTGACAGAAACCACCAGTTTTATGTTCCAAAACTATGAGGCAAAAAAGGTGGACATTCTGTGAAAATGTGGGCAGCTGAGAGTTATGGTGTTGTAGAACAGGTTTGCTCTAATAAATATTGAATGCACTCTGCTGACTGTTGCCTGTCATTTTAGGTGAGTCTTGCAATGTGTACTACAGGATATTGCCTGTGTAATTCCCACCCTGTTCTGTTCCCTCTCCCATATTTATATGCTGTTTTTGACTTTTTTGCTGTCTGTTTTTATTTTCTTTTTCTGCAGGACTGACCTTTATCTGCACTGGATGCTGGACTGATTGTTAAGTCTACAGCGTTTCTGTAAAGTGACAAATGTCACCCCATGGAAGGTGACTTGAATGACTTGGTTTCCTTCAGGACTGTTTTTCTAGTGGATGGCATAGGCTCCTCTTTGGAGAGTTTTACAGAAGCAGTCCCTCCTCCTGTGCTATCTGGCATAAGGAACAGAGGCTTGTGTGAATTTTGGTGGATTGGTGTCTTACTATCTACACTGCCACCCTAAATCACATCCTCTTATGGCTATTAAGGTTGCATAGCTGCCCAGCCCAGACTATCAGGCCAGCAGATGCAGTTCCAGCCCCAGATGTAAGCCAGGGAGGAGACTGATTACTGAGTGAATTCTTTTTTAGGAAGGCTAGACAGGCTGTCCTTACCCCACACTATTCATTCCCCTGTCATATTGCTTCCTTAAATAAATTTCCTCCTCTTGCTCTATTTATATTCTAGTCCTTCCTGTTAAAGGTGTACCCTCTCTCTATCTACACATCTCCAGTGTAACCCCTTTTGTATCAGCATCTCCCTTTTTGATCTTTGCATGTGGCATATGCTTATGTGTGCTCCTTTGCTGACATCCCTCTGCCACCCTTACTATCCATGACTTCCTTATGATGCCTTCCCTCTGTACCCTTCTTCTCAAACATGTAAAAAGGCACCTATCCCCAAACACATACCATACTCCCCCTATCCCCATATCACTACTCTGTTCCCTCTGTTTTCCTCTGCTTGGTCTCGTCCTCCTTTCTGACTGTCTATCACCCATTTCCTTTCCATTTAAATTACTAATGTTGGTGACACCTTGCTGTTTAGCCATAATATGGGCTCACAGGTGTACCTGTGTGGCAGATATGTGTCACGTTGATACATATGTGAACACACATCAACATGTCATAGGTTCATAGGTTCACAGGTTCATATGTGATTACTACACTAATAACCCTGGGGAGGCTTTTTAAGCCTAGCCATACTTCCCAAGGTAGGAATTGAGCACAGTATCTTGTGTCTGTGAAATAAACACATAGCCAATATGCCCCCCCCCCCCAACTAACCATGTCTTTCACAAATCCTGAATTCCATTGTCTTCAGGTTACATGACAGTTCTATTTATTTTATTTTTATTTTAATTTGTTATCTGGGGTAAAGCACTGATCGCACATGACCAATTTCAGTATGGGGAAAAGTACAGAAATAAACTTATTGTTGCAGCTTTGTCAGGCCATGTCATGCACCTAAGCCAGTACATCCTAGGTTATGCTATGAATTTTTTCTGGATACCCCTACTGTGTGTGTGCATTCTGACTCTAAGCAGTTTATTGACCTTTAATTAATTACAATGTTTATTCTGTTAATTCTATATTTTTTTCTCCAGACTGTTCATGTCATAATACAAGAAACTGCACCTACATAAAATGAGCCAAGGTGAAGGTCTCTCGTTGTTAAGATCTCTTGGCTTCAATTTACCACAGTTTCAAATCAACTCAGATGAAAAAGTTAATTGTGTTTCTTCCAACTGTCTCATTTTAAGGCAAGCACAGCAATCAATCCTGCATTAATGTGTAGCAACAGAACTGACTGCAGATACATATCCAGCAATGTTTCCTCCACCGGAATTTTCTAAATCAAACGACAGGTGTTATCATTTTTTGAGAGAAGGAATGCTGGATTATTGAGAATGCTAAACTGTGTTGTCTGTTCACCCCCCACCATGCCAGGTATCTATATGGCTGTAGTTTTTATATGGAATTTAAACCTTTTTAATGTCGTGTCTTTAGCTGGCTTATTGTTGAGCTAAAACTCTGACTGTGGCATTTCTACCTCACAGCAAGAGGTTCTCCAGTTTGATTCTCACCTGGAGTACCTTCTCTTTGGAGTCTGCTCATCCTTCCTGTGTAGTATAGCATTTCTCTGGGTGCACCAGTTTTCTCTCATGTCTTAAAGACATGATGTAAGTTTATTGGTCACCATTCCGAATGTCTGTAGGGGTCTACTTCAGTTCACCTAAAGTGCATTTGCCTGACATTCATTTGTAAGAGACCAAATCACCTAAACTTCACTTCACCTAAAACTCATTTCACTGACAATTAGGAATGGCAGTGTGTAGAGCACTGTAAGGCAAACAAAAGGTATATGTCCTTTTCCCCACTGTAGTGTGACCCTGGAGTTAGTATATATAGTTGGGGGTGTGTGGGGCACAGCCCCCCATCTAGTTTGGCTTTACTGAACAATATAAAACCAAAGGAGAGAATATAACATCAAACTAGGTGGGGGGGCTTTACCACCCCTCTAACTATATATACTAACTCCAGGGTCGCACTACAGTGAGGAAAAAGACATACACCTTTTACTTGCCTTACAGTGCTCTACACACTGCCAGTACTAATTGTCAGTGAAAAGAGTTTTAGGTGAAGTGAAGTTTAGGTGATTTTGTCTCTCTGAAATCATTGTCAGGCAAATGAGCTTCAGGTGAAGTGAAGTAGACCCGTCTGCAGGTATGTATGCGTGAACTGAGAGAATGACTAAGTGTGTATATTCTACAACAAACAGGCACCCTTTCCAGAATGATTTTGAAATTTCTGTGGCCATGTATTACCACAATAGGATGTGCAGTATTTGAACTCCGTGTTTTTACTGCCCTGTAACCCAAGAAAGCAATTTTGCTGAGTACATCCGGGTGAGAATGTAAAGTGCATCTTTGAAGCTCTGTGCATTTTTATACTATTTCCATGGAGCTGATTATTTATTTATATCTGATTTTTGTTAACTGATTGGTCAATTCAAAGTGACCTGTGATAAACAATATAAAGGAATTACTGAACTTATTTATTTATCTATTTATTTATTGACCTTTGATTACCAGGAAAACTTGAATGGGCAGAAGCCCACTTTCAGTGGAGACCCAGGGAGATAAGCTCCAAATTATTACAAAACATTTTAAGAATAGTAATTTTACAATCTTCAAAAATAAAACAAAAACATCCGCAGTTTAAATAATTATAACAAATTAGAGATAACATAAAAAACATTGGTTAAGAATTTATACAAGTAATATGACAATCATTTAATATTTATAGAACTTTTAGACAGTTTATAGAGAAATTAAATATAAATTAGTCTAAAACAAACAGGAATTGCAATATGAAGAGAGGGAAAACAGGTGTACCTATTGGACAGGCAGCTTTTGAACCACTGAAGGGTGGCTAAGACAGACCTAGTAAGGACATTTGAAGTAGAAGTTTGTTATGACAAACTGTGTTCAAGGCTATAGGCAAGTCTAGAAATAAGAAAGAGACTAGTTTGCTGTTCTCTCTAGCTTTACTGCCAGTATTTATATAAGTTAGAAGGGCAGTGCTAGTACTATGGGAAAGACGGAAACCATGTTGTGTAGGGGATAGGAGTTCTTCCTGCAGAAGATAGTCTTGCAATTAATTTTGCAAAGGGAGATAAGATTGCAATAGATCTAAAGTTATTAATGTATTTTGAATTTCCTCCTTTGTGCAGAGGGATGATGTGTGACTTTTGTCCAGAGGGGGGAACATAGCATTCCTCGACTGACCTATTTATAAGGATTGAGACAGGATAGGCAATGCTATTGGCTGCCATTTTTAGGCACTCACTTGAGAGGTCATCAGCTGAAGAAGAACACAGTTTAAGTTTATTAAAGAGTAGTTTTATATAGGATGTGGGCACAGGTTTGAATGGGAAAGTGGATGTGGTGATATATGGTTGTTGGGTAGAGTTAGGATTAGATGCTGAGGAATCCTTGGTTAGAGATGCTATACTATCTACAAAATAAGAGCTGAACTGTATTGCAGTTTTGAGTGGTGAGTTATCGAGAGAGAAGTTTGGGTTGAATTTTTATCCAGGATGTAAGGTTTCTTTAATGGATGTCTAAATTTTTTTAGGGTTGTGTTTAATATTATACAGAAAGTTATTATAGTATATTTTTTGCCTTCATTTATTTGCTTTTTAGTACAATTGCAAAGCATTCTAAAGATTTCAAGACACTCATGTGTTTTATATGTTTACCATTCTTTCCATGTTTTTTCTCTGCCCTGCATTATTCTACTAGTTGTGGAGAGTCAAATCGCATTATTTATTTTTAGTTTCTTTCTTCTAGGAGGTGCAAGGCTATTTAGGATATTTAAAAAAAGTTGAATTAAATAAATTTACAGCATCATTTAAGGGGAGGATTTTTAGGAAGTTCCAGTAAATAGATAATAGTGTAGTTCTGGGTTAAACTTGGAAAGGTTGCATGTTATTTTATAAATATACTGTTTAACTGGATATGTAAAATGTTTAGTTATATAGATTGGGAGATGATCACTGAGAGAGTCTGACATTGTGCCTGTGGTGGTGTATTTGCTACGGTCTGATACTAGGATCCAGCCTAATAGGGAATTTGATGTCTTGCTATAATGTGTGAAGCTATTAATTAGTTGTGTAAAACCATACAAGTTCATGCTAGCTGTAGGGGAGTTAGAGTTTATGTCCAACCAATTGACATTCACATCACCTAGCAGTATTTTTTCTTGTGGAAATGTTATGGATGTCCAGTGTAGGATATCTTCCAGAATAATTGTATTGTCACAAGGAGAGATGTAAAGGACAGTAATACACACCTATTTGCAATTGTTTATTTTGAGGAAAGGAACAAGAAGCTCTGCTGAACTGAATTTTGGTGTTGGTTGCTTCAGATTACTCATTTGAATGCTATAATGCGCAATATTGTATGCAATCAGTGAGGTATAAAGTAGTACAGTGATTTCCCTGGAATGACTAGATGTGCCCTTTAGAATTAGAAGGAATGCATAATATACTTCTCTGAGTTTATCAGATAAATGTCATTCAAAGTGTAAATGTCTATTATTCCTCTTAGATTTTTAATGGTGGTGTGATTTTTTTATGGCATGAGCACTTATTTTGTAATCGCAGTTTATGCCCTTTTTCCACGTCGTATGACACTACATTTATTTACATTAAGTACCATTATACCAGGCCTGTATATTTTGTTGACCAACCGGAGAACTTTGGCATTTATTCATTGAAGTAACTATGTTGTTTAGTTTGCAGTCATCCTCATATTTAGTTATCCATGGCCCATTTCACATTTTTATATCTCAGAAGCACAGTCCAAAAAAGTGGTCCTAATATAGAACTCAGTAGGGCACCATTGGTGGCCCTGTCAGGATAGAGAGTAAACTCCCCCCAACACAACTCACCAGTGTTTTACATGTTGAATTGCATATTAATTAACATTTAATGCTTTTCATTTGTCAGTTGTTCTCCTGCGTTGAATAGTGTGAAATGTCTTAGAAAGGCTAAAAGAAGGCGTATAAACTGTCAACTCTTCATCAAGTTCTGCTTTTACCTTTTCAAAAAATGCTAAAAGATTCCATAGGTAAGAGCTCCCACAATCTAGCAGAGGTAGGTACCTGTGCCACCTTGACTTTCTCCATGATTTTTCATAGAATATCAGTCAAACTGATGAGTATGACATTGTTTGGGTATGATGAAAACCCACCCCCTTTGTCAGTCGGTACCACTATTGTCTGCTGTCATAGATCAGGTGTGTGCTCACTTGCTAACATGTTTAACACAGCTGATAAGAGTTTAGCTAGGGTTACAGTGATTTCTTGCAGAAAACAATCAGTTAGATTGCCTTGTGCCATGGAAATTGACTTGTCCGTTTTATTTGTTGTAACATTTATCATGGTTTTAGTTATATAAGGGATATATCATTCTATCTCAGTAGTATTCATATATTTCTTTGCTTGCTTTAAAGTTTGTATATAATGTTTCTGGAAGCACTTTTATTGTGTTCTGCCCCTGAGTGATAATTTCACCGTTGATTAATAATATGTTACATTCAGTTTTCCTTTCTATTGTCTGGTGTAATTAAGGAATACCTTAATATTATTGTCATCTTTTTGTGATCAAGGTGCCTTCTTAGTTATATCTGGAAGATCTGATAAGAAATGAAAATAGTTTTTCTACTTTATTTGGTCTCAATGTGTTTTTATGGCGTGTTGACTGTTTTTAAGTAGTACCACTTTTTGTGTTGTATAGCTTATTCATTTTTTGATTCCACCAAAGGTTTTAATTGAATGCATCAGGTATACTTCAGTCCTACCACTATGTGTTCATAAATGCAGAAGTTAATGCATAATATTTCCAGTGGGAATGTCTGATTTTACTTTTATGCTGAAGATGATAGTATTATGATCCATGTTAATTACAAATGATATAACCATGAATGGGTAGCAGAAAATTCCTTAGTTTATCAGTATGATATCTAAGGTGTTGTCATCCTGCTGTGATTAACATAGTTAATTAATATTTGGGTATACTTAGTTGGCATTGAATATTTCACCCAATCATGCTTGGGTAGTTAACATCCCCTATATAGATTGAAATTTTTTTTAGTTTTTTACATCCTGGAGTTTAGTCATGAAATCCCTATACTCTGTAGATGACACATATGGTGTAGGGTAGATTCCCATTTAATTATATTCAGCAGCAATTAACTATTTCATTTTCAGTATTTCATCTGGATCACATGGCTTAACAACAGTTAGATGACTAACTGTAAACACTATATCTTCTTCCCCAAAGAATTTCTGAGGAAATGGGACACTTCGGAGGATCAGGAAAGATCTCCTTAGAGCATGAGATCAACATTTTATTTTTTTCTGGTCATTATCAATCTCTCAGCAGCAGTTCAGTTTGACAATAAAGCTGCTACTATTTACCCAAGAACTGTGCAGACCATAAGGCATGATTCTAGTCTTGTTTAAGTCTTAACTGAGTTAAAAGAACTTTTCCGGGGTCACCTCATTAATATTTGACTCCCACCTGTATGGGATACCCAGATGTCCGTTTTGGGTCTATTGTTGTTGAAGGTCAATATGGTGGCCTCTAAAAGACATTACAAGAAGGCATGATATGAAGTATGAGAGCTCTGCTGATGGTGCACAACTTGGATTCTGATTTTATCCAATCTCATGGACAGCTTGGTTCCTGAATGTAATTGAAATCACTGTTGCTATGATTGATAATAATGCCAGAAGTGATTCTTTTAAGCTTTTCCTAACTTGGAGCCACCTTGGACTAAATATATATATATTATAGAGAGAGAGAGAGAGAGAGAGAGAGAGAGAGAGAGAGGAGGTGGGGGCTTGCCTCTTACAAAAAAAAGATGCATTCATTTAAACAAAGCAAACTGCTTCATCCTAGAAATGCCCCTGACAGTATGCACACTCATTTATTGTGTGATGATGCATGATCAACTAACATATTCAACATTTGATTGTAATTTCCTACAAAACGTCTACACCCTCCTATTTTTTTACTATTCAACACTTTGTAAAAGAGACTGATCTTCAGCCCATCCCCTGTTTGCTAACATATTTATCCTCCATTTTTGCACTAAAAAAAGAATAGGGTTGTGGCTTTTACCTTATGAGCTAGTAATATAGTTCTTATTTGTAAATATTGCCCCCATTGTGGCATATGACCTCGAAAACTCATCAAATAGGTCATTAACATCAACTATTTTATTTGCTTTTCAATCTTAAACATCCTCTGCAAACCACTTTCCATTCTTAGCCCAATGATTCAAACAACTGGAATTTTAAACATTTGAAATGTATCAGACTCTCATATTTTCCTCCAAAAAGCCCCTTCCATGTAAACAACATTCCACAATCTCATCTTGATCCACTTCTTCAAAACCCCTAAATTCTAAACTTTGTTTTCATCCAAACACTTCTTGCTAGCCCATGTTTTCTTTAATATTAAACATTCTATCTCTTCTTATAATGGTCTAAGGTGTAGTCATGCTCTGAAGTATTGACATTTTCAAAGACTCCATGGCAATGTTTGAAATCCAAAAGATCCACAGGTCCATGCATCACTGGTAATCTTAGCTTTTTCTATTCATTCTGGGATGGGTCACATCCCATAAGAAATCTGACACTAAAGATTGAAACTTTGGTAGTATCTTGATTTACAAAAATGAAGAAGACATCTAAGCAAAACAGTTTTTTAGGGATAATGTACATCTTGATTATTTCTACCCCTGTAAATGAAAATGTTTTCTTTTTCTAGCCTAAAACTTATTACCTTAAGCTGTCTGGTAATATTTTATCATTAGTGTAAACTACTATAGCTGCATCATATGTCATTATCTCACATCTAATAAAATTCTAGAACTAATTAGTTTTCCAATCCATTCTCAGACCTCTCCAAAGTATTCTTGGTTGCCTTCAGCATGGCAAAAGTTTCCGTTTTCTGATCATTCAACTCTACAACTGAAACAATTTCTGAATTCTGTAAATATGAGAACGAAATTATTTTCTTCAGTTTGTGAGATTCATAGGATGCAGTCCTCTGCAATCATGCTAAGATGAGAGGTTCCTCATGGAAATCTGAATGTCCAAATGGGATATCTGTTTAGGTATTGTATAAAGAACAATGTGGTGAGAGTGAACAGCAATGGGGACAGTTGGAATTCCTTGTTTCATACATCAGTTAAGACTCATTGTATGGGAAATAACCTAATTTGTAGAAATAATTGCTCTCAAATTATTATGCAGTACTCTACATTTGGTGATACAATGTGGCAGAAAATTTAGTTATCAAATAGGAGTAAAATAATGGACCATTTCATTGAATCAAAGGCTTTTCTAAAATCAATCAGTATGACTCCTGCACTCACATTTTTAAGAGAACACAGCTTCTTTCTAAACAACTATTCTAAATGATTTGGTCACATCAACTATTTGTTTATTTATACTTTGTTGACTGGATTAGTCCCACTATACTGGTGACCTCATTTCAAAGGATACCTGATGTGGTTTGTATACTAATAGGAGAAATCTGGCCATTAATGAGAAGGAGATTGGTGTAAGAAATAATACTAATACCGAGTCTTTATGTAGATTTACAACTAATCAGCATTTAGCTTAATTAAGTCAATGCTGAGTGGATTGCATTTCAGAAGAAATTGTCATCTGAGAAGTGGTGGATGGAGGGTTAAATGATATGCAGCTCATTTTTTTTTTTACTGAATAAAGATGAACTAGGTAAAGTCAGAGATTTCATAGGAAGATGTTGCTGGCTACTTTTATGATGAGGAAAAACATTAAGATGAAGAAGAAGAATCATATTTTGAAGGACAGCAGAAATACAATGACAGTGAGACTATATGAAAAACTTATGCTTCAGTGTTGGGTGGTGAAAAAAGTCAAAACTAGGTACTATTTCTATTTTTAAACTAAAGATACTTACTGTAAGAATGAAAGCAAAGACAGACTGTGCTGTGGACAGATACTGGGGGAAATCAATAAACCTTACATGATTTTTTTTTCGTGTAAGCATCGCGAGAACGACCATTTTTAGATTCGGTAAACCTTGCTTAGCGACATGCAAATAGGAAAGGTTTCATGTAATGCAAGTGTTTACTTAAGCATGATAATTCTATGCAAATTAGCCATATGGAGTGATCCAACAAACTGAAAGGCATCTGTGTCCATGTTTGTAGTGTATGTGGAAATTTTCCATGTACAGGAGTCTGCACGAAAAGAAGGGGATGTAAAAGTCCACAAATATGGACATAACTCCCCTGAAATGGTTAGATCACATACAATGATGTGTAAAAAATGCATTGTGGTTGTTTGAAAATGCAAAGGAATATGTGAAAATAATAATTATTTTTTTATTAATTGCCATTTGGTTGTGCTGTGCACTGCATTGTGTAAACATGCTTAATAAAAAATAAAAATGAAAAAAAAAACAATTAATAAATTTAACAGAAATATACTGTAGGACCTTAACAATGGTACAGTCATGCTGTTGCACAGCTCACAAGGGTATGATCCATACAGTTTCCAGGCTGTCAGCATGAATATGTATGCAAATGAGGTGAATTTGTGGAATTGCTAAAAGGAGCAACCGTTTCCAGAGATCCCTTTTGTGTAGGCTCTTACATGGTGTTGATATTACCATTGGATGTGGATGACATCAGATGGGTGTGTCATGCTACTTTTAGAAGATTTTGTGCTCAATGTGCATGTTTGCATGGCACGCTGCTTAGCATAGCATGCTCACATGATGGTGATGTAGGGAGCCATCAATTAAAACCGGATATCTTCAATTAATAATATTTAAATTGTATAACAAGCTAAGCTGTGCGATGCTGCTCTTAGCTCAGTATCACACAAATAAGTAAGGCCTTTAAATTGTGTCAATTATATTCTAAGCAGCTGAAATGCATCAGAATTAGCCAATCCCACCTGGTGGATCTACACCACAACTGTATAAAGTATGCATACACCCTACATTTTAGTTTTCCCTCAATATTCTGAACCATTGGAGTAGAGACTTGGGAATTTTTAACTGAGGTAATGCTAGGAGCTGCTGCAGCTATTCTACACCTGTATGTGCCAGAGGCTGAAGTCAGTGCTTTTGGTGCTGATGACAATAGGCCTAGGCTGATGAGAAGAAGAGTGTTCAGGCCCAGGGTAACCTACCAGGAGCAACATGAACTGGAGATTGTAGAGCACTACAGGGTGGATGGGGGCATATTGCAAGAGCTCACTAAGCTCCGCCTCCCTCAATGCAGAGACAGAGCTAACAGAGGGGAACCCATCCCAGTGGAAACTAAGGTATGTGTAGCCCTTAGGACACTAGCTACAGGTACTTTTCAAAGACCAACTGGGGACATGATGGGGGTGTCACAGGTAACTGCATCCAGGATACTCCACTAATTTCTGGATGCTATGCTCCCACATGCCAGTGAGCAGATATATTTTCCCCTTGACCCTAGGGTGAGGGCTGCAAATGCAACACTTCTACCAGGTAGCACACTACCCTGAAGTACTGGGTGCCATAGATTGTACTCATGTACACATCAAGGCACCGCCTGGTGAGCAGGATAGACTCTACTTTGACTGTGAGAGATACCGCTCTATCAACTGCCAAGTTGTGTACAATGCCCAGGGAATTGTCATGAGTGTGTGTGCTGGCAACCCTGGCAGTTATCATGACTCCCATATCTGGCACACATCACAGCTGTATCAGATGTTTGCTACAAGAGACATCCCACAGGGCCATTTACTGGAGGATGCCAGCTACGCCCTGGAACCGTGGATGATGACACCCATCAGAAATGCACACACACTCATGGAAGAATGCCATAATGAGGCAAACACACAAACTAGGAACATCATAGAGTGTCTGTTTGTGCTTCTGAAGACATGGTTCTGGTGCCTCAGTATATCCGGTGGAGCCTTGCAGTATACCCCAGATACATATGCACAGATATTCACAGTATGTGCTATGCTACACAGTCTGATCCTGTGGAAACAGCTGCAGCAGGATCAGCAAAGGGAAGGGATACACAGCCCCCCCACCAGTGCCTAGGTCACCACAGCCACAGTCACAGGAGGACTTGGAGGAGGAACTCCCTTCTGATGTCCCTGTAGGCAAATGTAGGCATACTCAGTACACCCTGACTTTGGCTAAGAGACAGCGCATAGCACATTCACTGACAACATAGGGATCTAGGGACTAACACCTTACTCCTACTCACATACAGATATTAACACTGATGTCAGCCAACTAACACATCCTATACCTATCCATATATTGGCTGTGTACTGCTTGCATCACACAGAGTCAGCCCTGAACTAGAGTCATGTCAACTATTGCACTTGCAAGGTAAGTCCATAACCCACACAGTATTATAGTGGACTATATTAGGTCATTGTGCCTATGAACTGGGTACATTATGCAGGTAACTATCCTGAGCTATTTGGACAGACATTACATCCACATGGGACTACTGACACAAATTCCACTATCATGTCACCATTTGTATTTGGTAGGGGCTCATGCATGGAATATTCATGCAGTCCTTCTGCAACAGCTTACTAGTACATCATTCAAATGACATGTTAGAAAGGGGGTTAAATGATAGGCTAGTGTGTGTCCTAGTAGAACATGGGCTTTTGTCCCCTACCCTCAAAACAGCAGTATCCCCATGTAACTGCCATAACATTAAATTTATGCCGAATGAGCGTTTCACACAGTTAGTATGCCACACAGCATCAGGACGGTAATGCACAATGTGAACTTACATTTTATGTGTTATTTAACTGAGAATAGCAAAGTACATGTTTATGCAGGTGATGGTGTGATGAATGATCACTTCTTCATCTAGCAGCTTCTGTGGCTGACTGGGCTAAGCCATCTAGTTTGTGTAATGGTGTCCAGGATTCAAATCCTGAAATATCTTGATATTTTGCATATGAAGTAGCAATAAGTATATCTTTTTACAGACTGTGACTCTGTGTGTGCTATACTACTTTGAATCTGTTTCACATATTAATTACACATGTGCATCTGTGCCACATTTCTAAGACCTATTTACAAAGCCCTTCAGTAATATTGGATAAGTTATTATCAGAATTGTAAAGGCTGGGACTTGAAACCATATATCAGTACGCATATGTAGAAAATACATCTAGTATCTCTTGTAACATGATGTAGTATAACAATATAATAACAGCCGTGGCTGAAAAATTGTGTTGTAATGTGATTTATATGGAATTGGCAGGGCCATATGCAACATAGGTTCATAGGTAGGTACTAGGCTATTGGTCCTGGGGCCTATACAAGCCCAGCCAAAAAGGTATCCTGGCTTTTGCCACCCAAGAAAATTATTTTCCTGTACCACTGTTGAGCAGAGCCACAAATGTGATCCATGGGGTGAATTTCCTATTTCCCATCCAGTCATCAAGATTTTTCTTGAAGAGTGCTAATGAGGAGTTTTGTTTGATATAGATAGGTAGTTTATTCCAGAGTATAGGAAGTCTCTGGGACAGGAATCTATCCCTCCGGCATGCTCTGTTTATTGTGATGACAAGGTTTAGGTCACTAGAGCGTGTAGCTCGGAGGGTTTGGGATTTCTTTAAGTGGAGCATGTTCAACAGCTCTGGGTCTGACATAGCTTTGTATGTTAGGCAGAGATCACCTCTGATATGCGACGGAGTAAAGCTGGAGTTTTTTTAGATAGTCTGCGTAGGGCATCTGTTTGAGGCTGGTAATCCTCTTTGTGAGGTATTTCTGCAGCCTTTCCAGGTGTTGTAGATGTCTTGTGAGGTACATACCAAAAGGGGCATTGTACTCTATAATGGGTCTAATGAGTGATGAGTAGAGGGGAACAATGACCTCTTTTTTTCTGGATGAGAAACCTTTTGTGATGAGGTGTGCCATGTAGAAGGATTTCCTGACTACTGTGGCAATGTGATTATCAAAGGAGAGACTACTGTCCATCTGTGTCCCAAGGTCTCTTATCACACTTTCGGTGTTAAGTAGACTACCGCCTATGTTGTAGTTCATGGGTACAGAGTTTTTACCAAAGGGGATGACAATGCCCTTTTTGGCATTGAGTTTGAGGCCATGGCTTTGACACCAGTCATCTGTCTCAGTGAGGCCCTTTTGTAGGATGTCCACATCATTAGGAGTTTTGATTATGGCAGTCATCTGCGAACTTCATTAGCCAAAGACCTTCTGTTTTAGCCTGTACTTCAGAGAAGTAGATACCAAACAGGAGAGGACCCAGGAATGAACCCTGTGGTACTCCACTTGTCATTGGTCTGAAGTCGGATTTGGAGTCTACTACTTTGACAGTGTGGGTTCTGTCAGTGAGCCAATTGGCAACCCATCTTGTGACATAGGGATTTATACCTAGTTTAGTGAGTTTATCTATAATTCCAGAGTGGGGGATGGTGTTGAAAGCCTTGGCAAGATCTAGATAGGCTGTGTGAACCACCTTACCCTTGTCTATGGCTTTGGTGACCGCTTCAAAAAAGTCTATCAGGATCTGTCTTTTACAAACCTGAACTAGGTGGGGTCCAAAGTCAGGACATTACCAATGTCTTTGTTTATAAGTTCCATGATGATACGTTTCATGGCCTTGCAGACCACACTCGTTAGGCTAATGGGGCGGTAGTTCCTGGGGTCCGTGGTGGCTCCCCCCTTGTGGAGTGGGATAACTGTTGCTGTGTGCCATTCAGCAGGCACAAAATATGAGATGAGGCTATGATTGAACATGGTATTTAGGTGGGGTGCCAGTTCATTCTGTAGTTCATGTAGAATGCAGCCTGGGAAGTTGTCTGGTCCCATGAATGCTGTGTTCTTGGCTTTGGAGAGTGTGACTTTTACCTGTGCAGCTGTGATTACAGGAACTTTGCATTCTTCCGGTATAGAGATGGGCTCTTTAGGGGGTGAGGGGGGGGTAAAGTTAGCGCTGAACCTATCTGCCAGGATGTTGGTAATATCAGTTGGTTCTGTATATTTAGTGCCATTGTGCTGTAACTCAGAGCAGATCTGAGTGTTGCCATTGAGATTCTTGACATAGCTATAGAATGCTTTGTGGTTGTCTTTAGAATCAGTGGCGTTTTTGTTTTCATAACTAGCTTTGGAGGATTTTATCAGGGATCGCAGCTTCTTACTGAGGCTAACCAGGAGCTCCTCCACTCGTGTTATTTTACTCTCTTTTGCAACAGTTTCTTCCTTCTGTTGTACAGTTTGTTTATGGCAGGGGACCACCAGATTGGCTTCCTTTTTTTGGAGGATAGCGTCTTGGTTCTGTTTGGGATAGCACGATCCATGCACTCATGTAAGTGCTTATAAAGTGCAATTGTGTAGGATTCAGTAGTTGTAACTGTATTGTTCATCTGCATGGATGTCGTGAAGTTCACCACTTCTGACTTAAGAAGCATGAAGTTGGCTTTGGAGAATTTTTTTACCATGGTTTCCTTAATGGAGGGTGGGGGCAGGATGTGGATATCTAGGGTAATTAGCTTATGGTTGGATCAGACCAATGAGGCATTGACTTCAGGTGTGGAACAACAGTCACTCATGTTGGTAATGACTAGATCTAGGATATTGTTGCCCCTGGTGGGGGGTGTGGATAAGTTGATCCAGGGCATTGGAGTTTATGAATTCCAGAAAGCATTGAGCAAAGGAGTTGGTACATGAGTAGTTTTCCCAGTTAATGGTAGGGTAGTTGAAATCGCCCTAGTATTAGGGTGTTTGGTTGAACCCTAATATTTTCCAGTACATCAAGAAAAGAGGAGTGGGAATCCTGGGGCATGGTGGGTGATCTGTAGTAAGCTACAATTTGGATTGAGTTTTGCCCAGAGTTAGTTGCACTTGGATAACCTCGGCTGCATTATGCTAAGCAACTAGCCCGGAGGTGTGGATATCCTTAATGAATATGGACACACCTCCGCCTTTGGTGTTTTGGTCCAGGTTACATGGCCAAAAAGTGTGGTATGAGTTATAGCCTGGTAGTGCAGGGGTGCTCTCTGGAGCCTTGAACCAGGTCTCACTCACTGCACAGATATCGATGTTCTCCATTTTAAGGAGTGCCTCGAGTGAGTGCATTTTGAGATTTAGACTTCTAGCATTGCGTAGCATCACCCTCAGTTTTTGCTTGCCTGTTCCTGTTACGGTGGTGAATTTGTCATTTGAACCTTGCCTAAAAAAAGCACTATAGGGGCAGCAAGAACCTTAGCCAGTATCCAGAATCCCAGATGCAGGCCATCTCTGGCAAAGCATCATGGTCTGTTGACCATGTCAACCCAGGCAGACAGATACTGGATCCCTTTAGAATGGCACCAGAAGCTTAGCCAGTTGTTGAATCAATCATTTTGCCCTTGTACTGCAGCATCATTCTGGGTGAAGGCAGAATGCTACTCAGCGCTAGGGTCATACCTGCCTGGGCTACACGACTGGAGAACTCTTCCATGTCTCTTTTCATGTAGTCCAGGGAGGTACGTCTCAGGTCGTTCACACCAACATGGACAATGACAGTGTCATATTTGTACTTGTTCTGGTTGTGGAGTGACCTGAGTGAGTGGTTATGTGGCGGATCCTGGCACCCGACAGGCAGCTGACAGTAACCTTCTCCTTGTTTAGCCTGGTGAGTGGGACATCAGTGTGCCTGACTATAGAGTCACCTATGACTACTGTGTTGGGTAGGTTGTTTTGCCTTATTGGCTGTGGTTGAGTGGCACACTGAGTCTGCGGGCTATGTGTCATTTGGGTTGTGTTGGGGGGGTGGAGGTTGCTTGCATTTCTGCTTTGGAGGTCTCTGTTGCTTGAGCAGATTATTACTGAGAGCCTCCGTGAATGTTTTTGTGTTTCTATGTGTGGATTTTGGTGGTGTAGATTTAGTGAGACTATGTGATGAGTGTGGTGTGGTGCAAGTGTTTACCTTCTCCTCTTGACTGTCAAGTTCAGTCTTGAATGGAGAGAGCTTTACCTTCAGTTTGAATTGAGTTTAAGTGCATCTCTCACAGGTTGTATTTCATTAAACAGAACAGCTAGGTATTTATGCACTCTTGATAAGATGGACAGCTGCATGACCTACCTAATGGACACTGCAAGTATTAAACAGCAATTGGAGAAATTATATTTTTGGTTACAGTCAGGGTGTCATCCCACAGGGCTCTGTCCTAGGCCTAAACTTGTTTATATTGTCTGTAGATCTGTCTTTTTCATCTGAGTTCTACAGTTTGTATACCGATAACTTGAAATTGGGTGTACTGATGGGGCATGTCTGCACAATAACTTTGCTACAGGAACATAACAGACTATTAAATACATCAAAAGGTAAGCATATGACATTTGGGAGACAGAAATATAAAGATGAACATTAAATAAAGCATACAGTAATTGAAACTGTAAATTCATGTAAGGAACTGAGTATATAGGTAGATCCAGTTTGAAGTTTTCCCAATCATATCATAATCCTGGTGTGGAGTGTGGCTAGGTGTGGGTTGGAGTCAGTTTATGCAACAGTAACCCTGGGATTCAGCAAACTTCCATGCAAGGAATAGCTTATTTTTGCATGGAAGGGACCGTTCCCATGCAGCATGGCATAGTGCCATGCATATGTATGAAGGCACGCTGCCGTGCTCTAAAATGGACATGGTTCTGTGTGCGAGTGCAGGGGGCGTGTCCAAGAGCAGTGCTGTCACAATACACATGTCCCCTGCACTCGGGAATTGCCATTTGGCAATTCAAAATGAATGAAAGTGTCTGTGGAGAAAATAACAGACATACCTCTCAACTGTGCAGAGTTTCGTAGAATGTCCAGAGTTTAGCTTCATATTGTCAGTGTATTCCCCTAAAATCTGCATCTGTCTGGCAAATAGTTGGGAATTGAAGTCAGACAAATATTTGAGTGTAAGACTCCACATCCTTCAGAAAAGTCATGTAATGCAAAACCTATTATTCCACCAACTTCCTGAGTTTGTAAGAGCAATATTTAAAATCTGTCCCAAGTGTTCCTCCCATCATTTTATGATTTATCTAGCTTTTCTGCTCCAAGCCGTTAAAATGGCACTGTGACACATTTGTATACCCCTTGCAAAATGCATGTTAATGCAAAGCCTGTCATTCTATCAATGTTCTAAGTGTGCAATAGCAATATTTAAAATATATCCCTTCATTTTTTTTTTCCTGTGTGCAATAAAGTTTAAGCGCAGCTAAGCGGGTGTGCCTGTCATGCAGCTATGCATAGCAGAGTTTAAACATCAAAAGAAGCTAAACAGAAATATACATACTGCAAACAGTAAAACTGAAATAGTATAGTGGTTAAAGCATTTGCTTAGCATTCAATTAGTCAAGGTTTGAACCCCACAAGAGTGCATGCATTTTCACATGTGAAATATAACTAAAATGTATTTTTCATAAATAGGTAGTGAATGTTATTATGCACATGCTAACCAGGGTAGTATAGCAGCCACAAAAATGAGGTGGCATTGAAATACAGATTTTAAGCAAGATATAGCATAGCTAAGCAGATGTGCGCACTGGTAAGCAAGGCTAAGCATCTTCCCTTTAAGCAATAGTTATCTCAGCTAAGCAGGTTTGCCCAGTGCTTAGCTTAGCTCAGCAGTTTCAAAACTGTCCAATCACGGTAAAGGGTGGGAAATTAGCCCTATTTAAACCATGCAGGCAGGAATGCAGCTCATAACCAGTTGTAGCTCTCCACTGTAGGCACTATGGCTGGTATAGGTGAAGGTGTGCAATTTCGGGCGCAGAGCTGGGGCATTCAGGAGTCCAGGGTCATGGTTGGACTCCTCATTAAAGACCATGAAGGGTGACTGCTGCAGGACCAGTACCAGGGCTCCCAATACAAAGTGGAGGCCTAGGACCAACTTGCCCAAGATCTTACCACTGCCACTGGCATCCTTCAGACTGGTGAGCAGTTCCGACACCACTTTGCCGACTTGAAACAGAGGAAGAGGGACCTTTAGATAAGTGGGTCCAAGATGCCCAAGCGGGGAATGCTCCAGCCATGTGTCAGTATTAGTCAAAATAAGTGTTCTCAAAGTCCAGCCTGTGTATGTGATGGATAGGTATGTATAACTATTTTTTCTTATCTCTTGTACAGCTGCAGGTGAGAGGGCTGCAAACTTGGAAGCCCATGCCAGCAGGCTGCAAAGGCTGCTTCACAAGGCTGGTGCATAACAATCTAGCTGGTATTATGTACGGCAAATAAATAAAAAGTAGTAGAATGTCACCTTGCAGAATTTAAAAATGGGTATGGTTTGTAATGACTGCAGAAGCCAGTAGGAGAGTAATAGTGGTATACAGGTTATATATCAATAAAAGTGTAAGTACCTGTCAATAAAAGTGAAAACCCCCAGACTGGTTGTGCATACTCTGGTATGGTATGACTTGAAATGTTTCATGCACCAAGATCTGATATCAGAATAGTAATGTTGTGTTAAGCACTGTTTTCCACACTGTGCTATAACAAAAGGTATGTACAGGAATGTCTATATAAGAATGTTGTAATCACAAGGTCAGATTGTACAACCAAGAGAGAATTAGACAGAAAACAGTCACAAAAGAAACAGCAATTTCTCAATAACTTGTTCTGATGAAACACAAACTTGCTGTATTTTAAGCAGAAACAGCCATGGTTCAAATCCCAGGAGTGGTAGTAAGCTGTATGCATAATTTCAACTAGGATTTTGTGAATATGTGTAGAAACAGTCAGGTAGTGTTAACAAACATTCCCTTCACAGGTCTTCCAGGTAAGAGAAGTATAAAGTAGCTATAAGAAGGTTGAATTATACACTGTGTACAAACATAAAACTGTCCAAACCAAGGCCATAGGTTATTGTAATAATACCTGTAGAGTAATGATTACAGCAATGATCATTAAAGCCATGAGCACTGCAAGAATCTACATTTGTTTATTGACACTGCTCTCTCTCTCTCTCTCCCCCACCTCATCTTCACCAATAATCTAAACACATAAATGAATGGGTATGTTTTTCACCAAACCTACAGTTGGGACATATGTCCTATTGTTCTACAAATGTTGAAATGTATTCCAATTAATATGCCCTGTTCAAATGCTATCATTGGTGTCCTGTTGCTATCAATGTAACCTGCATGCTTGTGTAATATCCACTGTGGTTCCATATATGCATGTGTTCTGTTTGCTATGCAAGTGTTCCAAATCTGTTGTTTTGGGTTAATGGAAATACTCATGCATGCAGTTATAACTAATCCTGGAATGTGTTTACTATTACTAACCCACATATGTTCTAAAGCTGCAACACCGTAGCGCATCTGGAAAGGCTGGTCCCAGTGGATCCACCTCTCCCACCTCATCTGGGTGTGGCACCACGACCCAGCATGTCTGGGACCCACCCCAGGACCTTCTCATCCACTGGTCCTGCACCACCTTCGGGTGGAACCACCTCAGGGGATGGGGCCCATCCCCCCGGGTGCAGGCGAGGACAGAATACTATCACCTGAAGCCAGGTCCAGGGTCTGGTGCGTAGTGAGCTCAGCAAGGAATTGAGAGATCTGCTCCACCATCTTGAGGGCCGCATGGCAGATGGCAGAAGTAGAGGCTCAACCTGCCCCTCCTGCTCTGCCCCCAGCACAGCCACCTTCAAAGCTGTGAAGATGCAGTGTTGACTGCCCATGGGTGGGAACCTCAGTCCCACTGTATCCATTTGGTGGCTTGTGGGCTTCCAATTACCAAACAGCCCTCCCTGTCCAAGGTGTTTACCCCCACATGTGTCATATACTGCCCCTGGCTGCTGTTTTGTCTGTCTTGTCTGCCTTCCTACCCAACCTACCAACCCTACTATCCTTCCCCAACATCCCACTCTCACCTTAAAAAAAAAAAAGGACAATCTGTTCCCAAAAAAAAAAAATGTCACCCCATACATAGCTGTCCATTTTGCATACATGTCCACTGGACACATGTAATCTGGTCTAATTGGCTTCACAACACATTATTGTTGGCCTCACCCCACTCTTAGGGGTTTGAGTGTCCAAATATACCTCCAAATTCAGTATGCATGCACAGCTGTTAATGTAGAAGAAGTGAACAGCTATGGACCTTCCCTACTCCCATTCTGCACATCCCTACATATTTTTCATCTTGTTCTTCCCTCTTCATGCTCCCTTTTTCACCACTTTCCTATTACCCCTTTTTTTCTTTTATTTTAAAGAAATACGCACAAGAGTAAGTGGCAGTAAGCGAGTTTCCGCGATGCTAAGCGATGCCTTCACAGGTTAAGCATATTTCCATTTAACCATGGTTTAGCAATGCTTAGCTTCATGCAAACCTGCACAAACCACTTACAACTGCTTAAAACTGCTTTAATCACTCTTATTCCATTAGCCACTGTTCTGCCCAGAAACAAAAATAAACAGCCCTACCAGGTCTTGGACCCAGGACCCTGTATACTATAGTCAGAGTGCATACCACTACACCATCTGAGCTGTAAACATGACTGCTGCATTTTCAAATATATCATTCAGTACAGGTATAGAATAGTAGGGGAAAAACACTGTGGAATCACCCATCTTCAGTATATAGAAATATACACATGATACATGTGTATGGTGAGAGATACATATGAAAAAGTATTTATTGCAGATATAGTGAGATATACATATGAGACAAATGCACACAGAATATATACATATGTATATTTATATAACTAGAGATGTAGATTTATAAAAAGGAAGTATGTACACACACACACACACACACACACACACACACACATATATATATATATATATATATATATATATATATATATATATATGTATGTATGTATGTATGGGATCCATACAGATCCCCGAATGCACTTTCCACCGAAGCAGAAATCACCGAGCATACCTAACCAAAAGTGCTGTTCACCGAAGGAGCACTTTTGAATAAGTATGCTCATTGTGTCGGTCATGCGGATAAGGGAAAATTCCCTTTTCCCCACTGTAGTGCAACCTCGAAGTAAGAATATTAAAGTGGGGGGGTGGGGGCGCAGCCCCCCACATGGGAGGTGCAGGGAGCTTGCCCCAACATAGAAGTAGGTTTAATGTTGTATTTTGGTGATAATGGATTCGGACTTTTGATATTTTGATCAAAAGTTCTATATATATATATATATATATACTTATAAAGAATAAATATATGTTTGGACACACACACATATATATATATATATATATATATATATATATATATATATATAAATATATATCTATATATAGGTCGAGGACTAATGCTCAATGGTGCTTTTCACCGAAGGCTTAATGGCCAGGCATACTTACGCAAAAGTGCTTTTAACCAGAAAAGCACTTTTGCGTATGTATGCCTGCAGCCAGAGGAGTCTTGGGGTAATGACTGTTGTGGAGATCATACTATGATGCGGGTAAGGAAATGTTTTTCCTTTTCCTCACTGTAGTGCAATCTCGGAGTGAGAATATTAAAGTAGGGGGGAGGGGGGTGCAGCCCCCTACATGGGGGGGTGAAGGGGGGCTCATAAACACCTTTTTGTTGTGTTTTTTGTTGCACTTTAATGAAAGTGCTTTTTCAGTAAAAGCGCTTTCATTAAAGTGTGTTCGGTGATGTTGGATTCGGACTGTTGAGCTTTCGTTCAACAGTCCTAGATATATATATATATATATATATATATATATATATATATATATATACAAATAAATAAACAAAGTAAAATCACTCAAAAACAGCAGATAGATGAAAGAAGCATGCAGAACAGACCACCAGCAAAAATCCAGGTTTATTTAAGCGCTTTTCCTCAAGTTTCAGACTATTCTTATAGGTTCATTGGTAAGTACTAGGCTATCTGCCTGAGGGCATCTATAAGCCTAGCCGGAATGTGTTGGCTTTCACCGCCCCCTTAAATTAGTTCCCTGTGCCTCGGTCCAGCAGAGCCATTAGTTCCCTGTGCCTCTGTCCAGCAGAGCTACTGCATTGATCCCCGGGGTAAATATTTTGTTTCTCATCCACTCATCACAGGTTTCTCTTGAAGAGTGTTAGTGAGGGTGCTTTGCCTAATGTAGACTGGAATCCTGTTCCAAAGCATGGGTAGTCTCTGGGACAGGAATCTATCCTTCTGGCACATCCTATTTATCGTTGCGGTGAGGTTTAGATCCCTAGACCGTGTGGCTCTTGGGGATTTGTTTTTTTTTTTTAGGTGGAGCATGTCCATCAATTCTGGGTTTGTCATGGCCTTGTATGTTGGGCAGAGATCACCTCTGAGTAAGCGGTATGCAACCAAGTACAGCTGGAGTTTCTTCAGTCGGGCTGCATAGGGCATATGTTTGAGGCCAGTAATCCTCTTGGTGAGGTACTTCTGTGGTCTTTCCAGCTGTTGCAGGTGTCTTGTAAGGTACATCCCAAATGGGGCATTGTACTCTATGATTGGTCTGATGAGTGATGAGTAGAAGGACACAATAATCTCTTTTGTTCTAGATGCGAACCCTTTTGTGATTAGGTGGGCCACATAGAAGGATTGGCAATATGATTATCAAAGGAGAGATTACTATCTACTTGGGTTCCCAGATCCCTTATTACATTTTCTGTAGGGGACTACAACATATGTGGTAGTTCATGGGTACTATGTTTTTTCCAAAGGGGATGACTATGCACTTTTTGGCATTTAGCTTGAGACCATGATTTTGACACCAGGTATCCGTCTCAGTGAGACCCTTCTGGAGGATGTCTGTATCAGCTGGAGAGTAAATTATGGCTCCAGTTGGCAGTCGTCTGTGAACGTGGTCAGCCATAGTCCTCCTGTGCTTGCCTGTACCTCTGAGAAGTATATACCGAACAGGAGGGGTCCCAGGACTGAGCCCTGGGGGATGCCACTTGTAAATGGTTTAGAGTCTGACCTAGAGTCTACAACTTTCAAAGTGTGGGTTCTATCCATGAGCCAATTGGCAACCCATCTCATGACACAGGGGTTTATGTTCAGGGTGGTGAGCTTGTCTATAATACCAGAATGGGGAATGGTGTCAAAAGCCTTTGCGAGGTCTAGGTAGGCTGTGTGGACCTCCTTTCCCATGTCTAAAGACTTGGTAACTGTCTCAAAGAAGTCCACCAGGTTTAGGAGGCATGATCTGCCCTTAACAAAGCCAAACTGGGTAGGCTTCAATGTTTGAAGGTTCCCAATGTCTCTCTTAATGAATTCCATGATGATGCACTCCATAGCCTTGCAGACCATGCTAATCAGGCTTATAGGGCGATAGTTCCTGCGGTCCATTGTGGCTCCACCTTTGTGGAGTGGGATAACTGTTGCTGTGCACCACTCTGTGGGTGTGTAGCCTGTAGAGAGGCTGAGTTTGAGCAGTGTGTTTAGGTGAGGGGTTAGTTCATTTTGGAAATCATGTAAGACACAGCCTGAGACACCATCTGGTCCCATTGAAGCTGTATTTTTGGCTTTGGATAGGGCTATTTTAACCTGTGTGTCAGTGATTACTGGGGCACTACATTCTTCTGGTATGGTTAGGGGCCCTTTAGGGGGTGAGAGGGGGGTGAAGTTTGCACTAAACTTGTCTGCCAGAATGTTGGCAATATCTGAGAGTTTCCACTTAGTTTCTTGACATAGCTAAAGAACGCTTTGTGATTATCTTTGTAGTCCTTGGCAATTTTTCTTTCAAACCTAGCCTTGGATGATTTTATGAGGGATCATAGTTTCTTGCTGATACTGATCAGGATGTCTTCCTTTCTTGGGATTTTTCTCTTTTCTGCACTAGTGTCCTCCTTCTATTGTATAGCTTGTTTATGGCAGGGGTCCACCATACTGGCTTCCTTTTCTTGGAGGAGTGAGTCTTGGTTTTGCTTGGGATAGCACAATCCATGCATTCTTGCAGGTGCTCATAGAGTGCCTTTGTAAGGGATTCAGCAGCTTGGACAGCATTGTCCTTTAGCATAGGGGCTGTGAACTTTTCCACCTCAGTCTTCAGTAATGTGAAGTTTACTTCTGAAAAGTTTTTCATGGTGGGTTCCTTCATTGGGGGTGGGGGTGTAATGTGGATATCCAGAGTGATTAGTCTATGGTGTGATCTAACCAGTGAGGGTTTGACCTCCAGTGTAGAACACCGGTCACCCATGTTGGTGATGACCAGGTCCAATACATTGTCACCTCTGGTGGGGGTATTGACCAGTTGATCCAGGGCATTCGAGTTTATAAATTCTGGGAAGCATTGGGCAAGGGAGTTAGTACTTGAGTAGTTCTTCCAGTTGATGTTTGGGTATTTGAAATCACTGAATATTAGGGCTTTTGGTAGGACCTTCATATTTTCCAGTGTCTCTAGAAACATGGAATAGGGGTCCTGGGTCATGGCGGGTGATCTGTAGCAAGCTACAATTTGAACTACAGTTTTGCCCATTATTAGTTGCACATGGATGATCTCTGAGGCATTGTGCTGTGCCACTAACCTGGAGGTGTGGGTATCCTTGATGAATATGGATACATCCCCACCTTTTGTATTTCAGTCCGGGTTCTGTGGCCGAAAAGTATGGTATGACTTATAGCCTGGTAGTGCTGGGATGCTCTCTGGAGCCTTAAGCCATGTTTCTGTTACTGCACAGATATCGATGTTCTCCATACAGAGGAGTGCCTTGAGTGCATGCATTTTGAGGTTTAGACTTCTGGCATTGAGTAGCATTACCCTCAGTTTTTGGTTACATGTGCTATTTATGGTGGTGGTTTTGTCTTTTGAGCCTTGCCTAAAAAAGGCACTACGGGGATGGCAAAAGCCTTGGCCATTATTTGAAAGCCTAAAGGTGACAGGTGCAAGCCATCTCTTGTGAAGCAATGTGGCTTATCGAGCATGTCATCCCAGGTGGACAGATACTGGATCCCCTTTGAATGACACCAGAAACTTAGCCAGTTGTTGAAATTCTTCTTTGCTTTATACTGTGGCATCATTCTTGGTGAAGGCAGGATGTTACTCAGGGTCAGGGTCATACCAGCCTGGGCTATGTGATCAGAGAGCTCTTCCATGTTTCTCTTCATGTAGTCCAGGGAGGTATATCTCAGGTCATTCACACCAACATGGACAATGCCAGAGTCATATTTGTACTTGTTCTGGAGTGACCTGAGTGCTTGTGCTATGTGGCAGATCCTGGCACCCAACAGGCAGCTAACTTTAACCTTCTCCTTGTCCAGCCTAGTTAGTGGGACATCAGTGTGCCTGACTATAGAGTCACCTATTACTAGTGTGCTGGGTATGTTATTTTGCCTTAAGGGCTTTGATTGCATGGCACACTGATTATGTGAAGTATGTGTTTCATGGTTTGTGATGGGGTGTGGAGGTTGCATGTGTGTCTGCTTTGGAGGTCTCTGTTGCTTTTGCAGATTTTTATTTAGAGCCTCTGAGTATGTTTTAGTGTATTTATGTGTGTTATTTGCCAGTGTTGGTTTAGTAGGTCTATGTGAGAAGGTGGTGTGTTGCAAGTATTTTCCTTCTCCTCTTGACTGTCAGTTCCAGTCTTGGGTTGAGAGAGCTTTGCCTCCAGTTTGGCTGTATAATTGCATCTCTCGCATATATTAGTGTTTGGTGGTAGGAGGAGAAGGCTGTCTGTGTACATGAGGCAGTTGTAACATTTCCTCAAAATGCCCAGATTCACCAGTTGGACTGGAGAGTACACCTGAAACTGCCCTTTGGACATGCCTGAATAGTTAAAGTGAGCTGTTTTACTGATTAGCTGATAGGGACGAATAGAGAGCCTTGTCCTTCTGGACAGTATAGGGGTCTAGTGCTAAGGTTAATTAGTACTTGCTATGAGTTTTGAGGAAGTGCTGGGCTGTGAAATGAATGGTTTGAGTGCTTAAGTTAAAAGGTTGTCTAGTTCCAAGGGAAAATTGAAGACCAGACTTCGTGGTGCCGGGAATAGTTTAACCCTAGGTAACCGGCACTGCCCGGCACGCAAAACCATGCAAATGCAGTTTTTACAGCAGGAAAATGAAAGAGATAGAAATTAGCCCAAAATGGCCAATAAACTACTAACTTCTGAGCTACAGCAAACAAGGTGCACAAATTTCAGAAAGAAACAGATCAAATAAGCAGCCACAATAAGCCTTTAACCAGAAATTTCCAGCTCAGAAGGGCAGAATCTAGCATCTCCTCCCACAAGAGTGCAGACTACAAACTTTCGTAATGTAAAATAACTGGACTGAAGCCCAAGTGCTTAAACCAGAACTAATGCGCTTTTAGAATAACAGAAACTGAGCCTTCAATCAGCAATTCCCAACTTAGAAGGATGTAAGCTACCTGTCCTGCCACAACAATGCAGTCCACAAACCTTCTTAATGTAAAACAACTGGTTTGAAGCTCAAGTGCTTAAACCAAAAGGCTTAGAATAACAATTACAATTTAATCAGGCTACTACCAAGCAGTAATAACTGCAGCAGAATAATACAATTTAAGAAGCACAAGCAAAATAAGGAAATAAAGTGGGACGAAACACAATTACAGTAAAAGCTGATGAATAAAGTGTAATTTTATTTATTTATTTATTTATTTATTTTATTTATTTTATATATATATATAACATTTTATATATATATATATATATATATATATATATATATATATATATATATAAAACAATAGAAAACAAGCAAACTGATTTAAACAAATTACCCAATTAACCAGTAAAAAAAATCAAAACTGAGCCCTGTTCCAGCAGTCTTCAATCTGACAACTTCTAACCGCACACACCTGCCACTAGGGTGCAGGGGAACCTTCTCTAAAAAGATGGCCTAGATTAGTGCTCAAGTTATACAAACAAAGCTAGATTCAGCAGGCCTGAATCTAGTCTATGCTACAGCAGAAAAGATGCACCAATATCAGAAAAACAGTTCAAATGAGCATGCACAGTAAGCCTTTAACCAGAAATTCCCAGCTCAGAAGGGTAGAATCTAGCCTCTCCTCCCACAAGAGGGCAGACCACAAACTTTCTTAATGTAAAATAACTGACCTGGAGCCCAAGTGCTTAAACCAGAACTAATACACTTTAAACTAACAGACACTGCACCTTCTCTCACACAAACACACACATTTTCACAACTGCCAGGACCAGAATTAGAACTCCTACCTAACTAGTTTGCTACACTATAGTTTGTACAGTTATTGCAAGTGCCACAGAGCTTATATTTTGAAGAGCTGTTCAAAGGTATCTTTGAAGGTGAATGACATCAACAGCTGTGCTAAAGGAGAGACAAGGGAAGTGTAGTGAGTGTGAATGGCTTCAAAATCATATCTCTGCAAAGACGCATACACTCTTGCACACAAACACACACATTTTCACAACTGCCAGGATCAGGTTTAGAACTCCCTACCTAATGAGTTTGCTACACTACAGTCTACACAGTTATTACAAGCACCACAGAGCTTATATGGTTGCAAGTTTCCCAAATGGTTATTTCAGGGTGACTGGCATCAGCAGTAGTGCTAAAGTAGGGCAATGGGAAGTGCAATGAGTGTGAATGGCCTCCAACTCATTCATCTAGAAACACACACACACACACACACACACACACACACACACACACACACACACACACACACACACACACACACACACACACACACACACACACACTCACACACAACTTTACATTTGACAGGACTGAGATTACAAATGCTACATGAATACTTATTTGTACTATAGTGTTACACAGTTATCATGAGCACCACTGAAAATATAGTGCTGAGGGCTAACAAAAGGAATTTCTACAGTGAATGACATCAGCATATCATGTGATCCAGGCCATTGGGATGTGTACTGGGTGGGAAAGGCTTCATAATGGGTTGTTCTCTGTCACTGTCTGTCACTCTTTTCCACATCTCTGTGTGTGTATGTTTGCCATATTATATGGGACACCTATTCAGCATGCAGTATCATTTGTGTACTCCCCTACAGAGATGGGTTCATGCTGTACTCATTCCCTAGAGAAAGGATCTGACCTGTAATAAGCTTGTGGGTGATGGTGGGGTGAGCTGGGTGCATGTGTGTTATTGAAGCTACTGGCACCTGACTCACATATATACCTGGGACAGTCCCCTTATGCTGCCTTGTGTGTGGACATGGGCAGCATGTTATTACTTTATAACTGTGCCTTTTGTGGTCTGCCAATGATTGGCCAGACTACCAGTATTCCACACTGGAGGAACAACTAATGTGATTCTAACCTGTATGTGTAATTCCAAAGTTGTGTACAGTTGACAGTTATTTTATATGCACTCTGTGTAGGGTACTTCCACCTGTGTACTGTTTCTATGTATGGGCCCCCATTCATGGTGTGTCCAGCTTTCCAACAGTGACAGATCTTGACACCTGGACACTGTATATGTACAACTGCTGACATGGGTGTAGCTGAAAAGCAGTGTGGTTGGCACTGCAGTTGTTGGAACATGTCCCTGTTGACCACAGTACTGTACCCAGTCCAGTGGGACACAACCATTCAGGCCTACATGCTGACCACTTCCAGACAGTATTAAGCACACAATATACTTACCACACTGACCCCTGCATATTCTACACATGCAACAATGCAGATTGGGAAATCTCTGGCAATCAGTGCTCCAGTTATATTACACCTCAAATTACATGTTAATGCATTTCTACATGAGACTGGGGGGGTGTACACCTGAGGACTTTAGAAATTTGGAATGACTGTACTAGTATCTCAGTTACTCTGTTGGCTTCCATTTCATATTGTATTGTGACATATCATGCAGAAAGGGGGCATATCAGTAGAGTACACATGTTAGATTTTAATGGCATAAATTTCAGTTTCAGACATCTTACCCTTCAGAACTGAAATGCAGCTGCCAGACCTGTTGTAGTATGTCTGTGTAGGTCTGGTGGAGGGGCTGTTCACCATTGCCATCATTTGGGGGCCTTAGCCCAGCCTTTCTTTATGGTTATCTACACCTGTCCTGCTGGGTGAGGCTGGTGGTGGATATGTGACTCTCACTGACATCCATGTGTGTGACCTATTGACACCCACAGTTATTTGGGCCATAACATGTACTGCAGTGGGAGTAGTCATCTTGTATAGTACTGCCTAGTATGTTGACACCAGTATTTGTTATGGATTTCCTGCTGACCCATATAGCTGTCAGCTGTCTGCTGCTATCCCATTCAGCCACCCAATTCCCTTGCATGCTTGCATCCATATCATACATACAACTATCAGAACATACTACTCCATTCAGTAATTGAGAGGAAGGGTGACTTACCTTGTTGCTGGGCCAGTACTGAGGATGGTGCTGCAGGGCTGACTATGTCAGATGCATGTAGTACACTCCCCATACATGGTACAGCACAGTTAGTGTCATGTTTGGCATCCCTTTTCCTGTATGTGCAAGTCAGAGAGAGGTATCAGTCCCTGGGTCCCTACAATGTCAGTGCGTGTGCTATGTGTTGCCTCTTTGCCAAGGCCTGGGCCTACTGGGCACACCTCCTCCTGCCTACAGGGGCAGGCTCAGGAAGTTCCTCCTCTGAGTCCCATTGTACCTGTGCTGGCCTTGGCAATGGTGGGAGGCTGTGTGGCCCTGCTCCTGTGCTGTTCCTGCTTCAGCTGTTACCACAGGATCATATTGCGTAGCATGGCACATACTATGAACATTAGTGTACATGTAGCTGGAGAGTACTGCAAAGCTCCACCGGATATGTCAAGGCAGCGGAACTGTGACTTGAGCATCCCAAACACATGCTCTACAATGATCCTAGTCTGTGCCCTGGCAAACTGCTGATACAGTTGTGAGCAATACCAAATGTGGGAGTTGTGATAGCTTCCAGGGCTGCCGACACACACGTTCATGATAATACCTTGGGCATTGCACATGACCTGGCAGTTAATGGAGGGGAAGCCCTTGCGGTTTATGTAGAACCTACTCCACTCACCAGGTGGTGCTTTGATGTGTATGTGTGTGCAGTCTATAGCACCAACTACCTCAGGGTATTCTGCTATATGGTGGAAGTGATGCATATTTCTGGTCAATAACTCACGGGTACTAGGGAAATATATGTGCTCAGTGGCATGTGCTGACATGGCATCCAGGAACTGGTAGAGTACGCTGGATGCTGATGCCTGTGAGATCCCCATGATATCCCCAGGTGGTCTTTGGAAGGTACCTGTGGCTAGTATTCTTAAGCCTACACATACCTTGGTATCCACTGGGATGGGTACCCTCTATTAGTTTTGTGTGTGAGGCATGGCCGGCATAGCTCAAAGATTTGCTGTAGAGTGTACCTGCCCACCCTGTAGTGCTCTACTATTTCCAGCTCATGTAGGCCCTGGTAGGTTACCCTGGGTCTGTACATTCTTCTCCTCCTCCTCACTGTGGGTTTGTTGTCAGCATTCTCCTCCTCACCACCCTCAGTCTCTAGCACATATTGATGGAGTAAAGCAGCAGTAGCCTCTAACATTTTTAGTTAGTTTTACCAGTTAAAAATCCCCCATCTGTGTACACTGGTGGTGTAGAGTTTGTGGGAAAAAACAGTATGTAGGGTGTTGCATAGTTTATAGAGTGTGCTGGGCTGCTGCATGTGTAACTGGCTGATTCTGATACATTCCACCTGCCAGCTATGCTAGTTCTCCTTGCCTTCCTACTGCTGTTTCCCTTTCCCACTTCTTCCTTATTTAAGCCCTGTGGTGCGCTCCCCATAACCAGTGCTGAAATGTAAACAGTGCTGCTATTTCCTCCTTTTTTTTGTTTAAATCCTGGTGCGTGGCACACATACCCATTTAGGCTATGTATACAATGCTCAGGCGCATCTGACACACCCCCTTCCTTAGCTGTGTTTAGCTAAGGGCAATCATTGGCCACAGAGCTCCAATGAGCTTACAGCAAGCATGACACACTCCCTTATGAAGTCATTCAGCTATTACACTTGCACTGTTGTATTGCTGCACCTACACAGTGAGGTACAAGCTGACACTTTGAAGAAATCTGTGATTCAGTATAATTCCCGTCATTTGCATACCCCAGTGTGTAGATCGTTAGTTACTGCACTAACACAGGAACTTTCCCCTTGACAACCACTGCTCCCTGATATTGCTTACATTCTGCATGACATTGACTATAATGGCAAAACACAGATTTAACTTAAAATTGAGTTTTCACATTTTTTTATTTTCTGCACGATCCTATTTGCATGCTGCTGCCCTATGCTTAAATGGTCAAGATTGGCCAAAAAAAAAAATTTAATATTCATAATGGTTAATCACTTTTCAATGCCAATGGCCTTATATTTCACCACTGGCATGTCTAATGTACATAATACATGCTTTTCCATGAGCTGTCATGCCTCTGTTTTGGCAGTTTTAGAAATGTACCCAGTTATTTTCTGAATACATTTCTGCAATGACACTGTTCTAGCATGGAGATCTGGCAGCTTTCTGGATCACAAAGTCATCTCATTTGCATGTTTTTTACCAGCAGATGAGCTGATTTGCGTATTTGCTGGTTTTACGTGCAGGAACAGTGTAGGGCCACTCATGCACATGAAAATGGCCCTATCCTGAATTGCATGGCTGCCATATTCCATGCAGGAGCAGCTACACTGTTCCTGCACAGAATTTTGCCATTCGTGAATCCTGAGGTAAGTCTCTTGATGTAAGCAGCACACCTCCTATTTTCTCGCTGCTTAGCAATGCACAAACATGCCAAAAATGCCACTTAGTTAAGCAGAGCACAAATCTGTTGCTTCTTGCACAATTTTGTTTAGAAAAATAAATATATCTATATATTTTTATATTTATATACAGATATATATATATATATATGTTTACACATGTGCGTGTATGTCTGTATTGCCCTACATACCCAGATCATGGAGAGTAAAGCTGCATTACAACATTTATAATGTTGGTCAAAGGACCAAAAGGAAGGGCTCAATATTAGATAACGCACTTACAGAAATATGGAAGTGCATAGAATAACATGTGCTGCAATTCTAGGACTACTGGGATATGTGAAGTTCACAGTTCTGGCAGTCTTTTCCCAAGTCATGTGTAAAAATGATACTACATTTGACAGAAGACAGCAATTTACTGTAAAACACCCATAACCCTGAGTCACACCTGTGTACTTGTAAACATCTGGACAGTGGTGAGTCCTACCACATTCCCCTATGAGAGCATATGGAACTCTTGAAATGTATGGCATGGTATATGAATACGTACATATATTGTGAAGTCATATGTTTGCATCTATGCCAGCAACAACATTCACTATAGCCCTCTGTGTCTGCTTGATTTCACCAAACACATAGCAACTGAACAGTTGGGGTAATGACGTATTATGTTGTGTGCTCACTCACTGACAGAGTAAGTTTAGTTTTGACACAGGCTTGACCATCCAAATGCAAACAAACACATATGCCCAATATGGGTACTGTTGTCACATAGCTTGTTACATAGCTAGGATACAAAACAGTTTTCTGACTGTTAGGCTACTAGCAGTTTTCTGACTGTTAGGCTACTAGCTGCAGATGACAGTAGGAAGCAATGTGACTCTACAGGCCTCCCAACCTGTTAAACACAGGGCTATTTTAAGTTCTCTAGGATAACTTCACCTGCAGTCATTTAGAAAGCAGACTTGACCCGTGGTGTGTGTGTTAAGTATTTGTTTCTGTAGTGTGTAAGACTAGATAGTTAGGGGTGTTAATTTCACTCCAGCCCAGTTTGTGTGTGTATGTTCATCTCCCTAAAAAACAAGTGTGAATCTCACACTGACTACCAAATTGCAATGGTTCTGCACTTTTTGGCCCTTGCACTTGATGCAGGCCTTCAAATTCTTGTCCTCTACAAGAATTGTTGAACATAAGACTACCTAAAGCCATAACAATGCCAGACTTAAGCCATAATATGTGCGATAAGTACAGTGATCTGTAGTGTGTAAGACTAGGTAGGTAGGGGTTCTAATCTTATTCCAACCCACTTGATGTATTTGTGTGTGTACTGTATGTGCACCTCCCCACAAAACAAGTGTGAATCCCACAATGACTTAAAATCAAGTGGGATTTTGTGTTGTTTTGAGCCTAGCAGGTGATGCAGGCCTCAGAACTTTTGTCCTCCACAAGGCCTGCTGATGTCATCTACCATAAGAGTACCTATAGTGATGGTAATGTCAAACGTAAACCATGGCACATGCGATAAGTGTTGTAAGCTGTAGTATGAAAAACTAGCTAGGTTGAGGTTCTAATCTCACTTTAGCTAACTTGGTGTGCATGCTGTCCAGTGTTCTGTACACATAAATAGGTGGCGGTAATGTTCTCACTGCAGCCTAGCTGGTGTGTTTGAATGTTAGTCAGTGCTTCCCTCCAGCAGGATTTTTTTAATGTTACATATCATGTTAAGTCCTTAACTGTGAGTAACTTGGTTATCCATTTACTTGCGCATGTGCAGTTTTTCCAATAAGGCAGATTCAGAGATTGCCTCATATGCAAGGCAGAGATCACTTCTGAGTAGTCTGTATGACACACACTAAATTGACAATGATTTCAGACATTCCTGATAGGACAGATGCTAAAGGCTTTAATTTCCCTTGTGAGGAACCTTTGTGGTCTCCCGAATTTCCACAGCTGTTTGGAGAGATACATACCAAAAGGGACATTACACTCAAATATTGGCCTGATGAGGGAAGAGTACATTGAGGTTATAACTTCTTTTTCTGGAGACAATACTCTCATGTATGATATGAGCAAGATAGAATGCTCTTCTCACCACTATGAAGACATGGTGATCTAAGTTAAAGTAGCTGCCAACATGTGTCACTAGGTCTCTCTCCCCTGAGTATGTACTTAAGGTGTCGCTATTGCTGTGATACTTAGCAGGAGTATCGCTGCTACCAAAATGAATAATAATACACATATTTGCATTGAGTTTAAGGCTATGTGTTTGGCAAAAAGCATCTGTTCTTGTAACACCCTCATGTAGGATGTTGACATCATTTGGAGATTATATAACTGCTCCCAATTTGCAGGCATCAGCAAACATTGTCAGCCACAGACATTTATGTTGTGCTTGCACTTCAGAGAAATGTATTTCAAACAGTAGATGACCCAGGATTGAACCCTCTGGTACACCACAGGTTACAGCTCTGCTATTGGAGGTGAATTCACTATTTTGACTATATGACTTCTATCAGTGAGCCAGCTAACAACCCTTCTAATGATATAAGTGCTGAAGTCTAGTTGGATGAGTTTGTTAATGATGTCTGAGTGGGGGGTAGTGTCAAATCCCTTGCATAATTGCAGGTAGGCTGTATGCACAGATTTCCCATCAGCCAGGTCCTTGGTGACTATCTTAAAGAAGTCCACTACATTTAACAGGCATGATCTCTCTTTGACAAATCCAAACTGTGTAATGTCAACTGACTGACCATTACCTACATTTTGGTTGATAATGTCCATGATGATATGTCCATGGTTTTACAGATATGGCTAATGAGGCTAATAGGCATATAGTTTGTGGGGTCAGTGGATGCACCACCTCTTTGCAATGGAACAATGGTGGCTGCTTTCAAGTCAGCTGGGACAAATCTGGTGGTTACACTATGATTGCAAAGAGTTCCTAAGACTGTTACTAGTCCATATTGGAGCCTATGTAGGACACAGACTGGGATTTTATCAGGTCCCATAGATTCTATGTTTTTTTCTCATAGAGGCCAGTTATGACATGCTCTTCAGAGATGCAAGGTAGGGGACAGATGGTAGGGATGTCATGGTGTAGGTGTGGTGGGGATAGGGGAGTGAAGTTTTCACAGAACCTGTTGGCTAAGAGGTTAGATATGTCTACAGCACCAGTATATGCGGTATCATGAAATAAGAGTTTGGCACAAATCTGGGCCATTCCTTTTAGGTTACAGATGTAACTATAGAATGCCTTATGGTTGTCCTTTGTGGAAGAGGCTAATTTGGACCTATACTTTTGGAGGACTTCACAACAACTCTTATTTGCAGGTTCATGCTGATGAGGGAGTCCTTCCATTTCAGGGGGCTCCCTCCCTCCTACTATTAGACAGCAATGTCTTCCTCTTATTGTAAAGCCTGTTTATGGCAGTCATCCACCAGGCAGGTTTGCTCTTCCATGAGGAGATTGTTTTGCACCTATCAGGTACAGCCAATTCAATGCAGTTATACAGGTGTTTGTATAAAGCATTGGTGTAGAGCTCAGCATATTTGTCAGTTCCATCTGAGGAAGGAGGAGCAGTGAAGCTATTTATACCATCCTGCAAGAGGTTATAATCTGCTTTGGTGAAGCTTATTACTTTATTTTCTGAAAGGGGGCAGGTGTGATACTTACTTTGAATGAGACCAATTAATTGTCAGATCTCAACAGAGAGCAGTACACATTGGAGGTGCTACACTGGTCCTTTATATTGATAAGCACCCCATCCAGTATGTAGGGCTCCCCTTCTGCAGGTATCAGCCAGGTGGTCTAGGGCATTGTGGTTAATGAAATCGAGAAACCTTTGTGGAAGTGAGTTTGAGCATGACTAATATACCTAGTGGGTGGGTAATTAAAATCACCTAAATCCACGGTGTCTGGATGAATCGTGATAGACTCAAGTAGATGCAAATAAGCAGAGTGGGTGTCCTGATTCATGGAGGAGATCCTGTAGCTGGCGATTACTTGAATAGATGCCTACAAACAGTCCATACCACCTGAATTGTCTCCAGAGAATCATATTGTGTAACCAATGTGGATGTGTATAGATCCTTAATGAATATTTGTACACCTCATCTATTACTTTGCATGCCTTCAGTTTGAGGTCTGCACATGTGGAAGGAGTTGTAGACTGGTATGGTTGTGTTGCTCTCTACAGCCTTGAACCAGGTGTCTGTGACTGTACAAACATCTGTGTCTTCCAAGGTGAGGTCAGCTTCCATTGAGTGGAGTTGTGTTGACACTCCTAGCATGTAGCAGCATAACCTTGAGGTTGTTTGTAGATGGGCTCTTTACATTGGAATTTTGTCCCTGGGACACCATCTAAAAAGGGCACTATGGGAGTGGCAAGAGCCTTGGCCAGTAGTCAAAATCCCATGGGTACAGATGAAGACCATATCTGGCAAAACATTGAGGACCGTTGAGCATGTCATCCCAGGCTGACAGATAGTGGATCCCCTTAGAATGACACCAGATGCTAAGCTAATTATTGATGTCATTCATTTTCTTTTTGTATTGTGACATCATCCCAGGTGAAGGTAAAATGAAGATGAAGGCCAAGGGCATACCTGCCTGACATACATAGTCCGAGAACTCAGTTATGTCTCTCTTCATACAGTCCAGAGAGGTTTGTCTCAAGTTATACACACCAACAGGAACTTTGACATAATCCAAACAGTACCTGCTGTTCACAGACTTGAGTGCATGTGTGATATGGTGTATCATAGCACCTCATACATAGCTGCCTGTCACATTTCCCTTATCTAGCCTGGTGAGAGGGGCATCAGTGTCTCTCATGATGTAATCACCTATGACTAATATGTTCGATTTAGTGTTTTGCCTTAAAGGTTTGAGTGGTGAGACAGTAATGCATGAGATATTGTATGTACTGTTCTGCAGAGGTAGTATTATGTGCAGTATGCTTGTGTTTGTGTTTGTGAGGTGTCTAGTATATAGGTATGTTTTGTGTAAGGAGCTCTGCATATGTAGGTATGTGTGATGTGGGTTTTGGTGGAGTAGAACAGGAGGTGTGCATGTTGGCAACCTGTTCACTGTCATATGTACCAAATGGTGTGTGAGAGAGCATGGATTAAAGGTTTGTGATATAGTTGCATCCTTCAAACGTTGTGCTTGTGTGGACTAGGAATACAGGGTTGGGGATGCTGTCCACATCTCCCCAACAGTCAGTGATAATAGCATTATCAATAGATTATTTCTTGTGTATACATCACAGTAGGTCATGGTTAGGCAGTGGTCTGATAGAGGGCTTTTTGTAACATTTTATGATCTTCATAGTGTTATTCTAAGGTAAAACAGTACCTGACAATGTGGGATAGCATGGTAGATTGAGTATACTGCTTTGCTAGGCATGTGGTATTTGCATGAACCATAATCCTGGTATTAGGCTGGGTCACGATACATACAAAACTGACAATGTTCAACACCAGCAAAGAAAGGGTCATGCTGCTACACCCTTGGTGTTCACAGCCTCAAGCACACTCTCTGTGGGCACTGTTTGCAGTGAAGATGTGGATATCCTTGTATGCACAGGAAACTTGTTCAACTTTGTGGTCATTACTTTGGCCTTGCAAGTCTACAATGCCTGTCAAACAACCAGACAGAAAATGGATGATGTGTGAAATGATGTGGGAACACAGTGTTGTGTTCTGGGAACATGAATGTACAGTATGACATAACTAGGACATGTGGGAGGAACAGCAACATTACCCAAAGGTGGCCAGTCCTTTGCAGTAGGCCTCACATCCATGCCATGCAGATCATCACCATGACACTGTTGACACCATGACACTGTTGAAGGGCAGGCTGCATGAATTGCTGTGAAACTGTTATCTAACATGGACCACTGCCACTGTGGACCTTGTTAGACCAACCTTAGACATCTATGTCACCTGACATTGAATATTATATTGTGATGCAGCAGCTGTGCTCCTAATCACCATCAGGTCAGTACCCTAGTCAAATCCTATGAGCCTCAGAACCCAAGGAATAATACAGCCAAAAGTCAAATGATTACTCTGGCTGCTAATCAAGGCATTTACATGGAAAAGGCCACGTCAAACCTACAGAGGCTTGCATCATGTGGGGCAAGTGTGTGGATTAGCAAATAGGCTGTGGCCTGCTTCTTATGTTGAGGTTGGTGCTAACATGTTGCTTCTGGTGAGAGTGTATCCCAGCAGAGTGAGGCCATGGTGAGCCCAGCAGTAGTAGAAAAAAGTTTGCAGCAATTCAGGTGATTTGCCTTTTTTCAGCAGTCGTCACAAGTAATGCTTTGTTTTCAGCAGGCACTTCAGAATAACTGCCAAAATACTCCTTCCTAAACTTTACTGGTTGTACATATTAGTTTCCCCTCCAGTGTTTGGCAGTGCTCGTTACAGACTCAGACCCCTTGGGCGACATTTTTCTTGGAAACCATGATGAAATTAACTCCAATACCGAGTTGCACACATGACAACCAGCATGAAGTGACAAGCACTGTCCCCATAGTTACATAACAGATGCTTGTAATATTGACTGCTATTCTCAATACAACTGTGCAATCAATATAAAAGTCTCTGTTGTCATGGATATGAGTTTTCCCACTGTGAACTTTAACACCTTGGTGGATTTTGGTATCCTAAGGCAATGTAGATATCTTCTTATGTTTGCTGACAGCCACTTCATTCTCAAACAAACTGTTATGGTATGTGAGAGATGTATATACACTATGTCGCCAGAGGCAAAGCTCTCAGATAAAAATACTCCTAATGTCAATAAGGTAGTTAGTGGTACATATGCCGCACCCATCACACAAAATTCAAAGCAGAATTGAGCTGAGGCACTGACATGTAACCTTTGTAAATCACAAAGACCTCATAGAGAAAGCCCAGATAACAAATACCCTCAGCAGCCCATATGCACTATAAAAACAACACACATATGAACACATACAGTTACATCTAATGGAGGAGCAACGTATAAGCTCATAAGGCAACACACAATCTAACATTATAGTCATGGCAGACTTCATTGTGAGACACACTGATGTCCATCTCACCAAGCTGAATAAGGAGAAATGCACGGTTACTTGCTCATCAGAGGTTGTGATCCATCACAGTATGTACATGCTCATGTCACTGGACCACAAGTAACACAAACTCAACATGTCAGAGATACACATATATTAACAACCTGGAATACATGCTCTCTCACACACCAGTCAGCACATATAACAATGAGCAGGTTGTCACCATGCCTACCTCACCTCCCACTTCACACAAACTGACATCACACATACTTCCATAAGCTGAGGCCCTCAACAGAAACATACATCAACAGCAGAGACCTCCCAAACACAATCATAAGCATGCTACAAATAATATGTCCACTGCAGAATGCAACATGCATGTTATTTCTCATTCCAGTCTCTCACCTGTGGAGCCCTTAAGACAGAACAGTAAAATAAACATATTAGTCATATGGGATTCCATTATGAGACACACAGATGTCCCTTTCACCAGGCTAGATAAGGATGAGGTCACAGTCAGCTGTCTGTCAGGTGATATGATCCACCATATCACACATACCTTCATGAGTCCCAAAACAGGGACCGTTGTGACTCTGGCATAGTCTATGTTGGTGTAAATGACTTGAGATGTACCTCTCTGGACTATATGAGGGGAGACATGACTGAACTGTCAGACCATGTGTTTCAGGCAGGTATGCCCCTAGCCTTAAGCTGCAATTTACCTTCAACTAGGATGATGCCTCAATTGGAAAATGATTGACCTCAATAATTACCTCATTTTCTGGTGTCATTCTAAGGTGCTACAGTATCTGTCAGCCTGGGATGACATGATCAGAAGACCCATATGCTTTGCCAGACATGGTCTTCATCTGCCAGCCCTAGGATTTTGGTACTGGCCAAGTATCTGGCCACCCCCATAGTGACCTTTATAGGCAGTGTCTCAAGTACAAAATCACAGACATGAAAGTCCCATATTACAACAACCTCAAGCTTATGCTGCTAAATGCTAGGTGTCTTAACATGAAACTGCACTCACTGCAAGCAGTCCTCCCCTTGGAAAACTTACACATTTGTGAAGTCATGGTGACCTGGGTCAGTGTTGTAGGGAGCACCCCAACCATATTGGTCTACACCTCCTTCCACAAGTTCAGACCATAAACTGAAGGTGTGAAAATATAAGGAGGCAGTGTTTCCATAGTCATGACAGATGACTACACGTCTACATTGGTTACACAGTAGGATTCACTGAGGATACTTCAGGTGCAATTAACTGTTGGTAGGACACCTATTCAAGTCATTGCCAGCTTCATGACCTCCTCTGTGAATCAAGACAACCACTCTGCCTATTTGGATCTACTTCAGTCCATCAAGATACATCCAAATACTCTGGCTTTGGTCAACTTTCAATACCCATCCATTGACCGAGTAAATTACTTATGGTGTAACTCACTTGCCCAAAGGTTCCTTGACTTCATTCACTCCAATGCACTGGACCTGCTGGTTGACACCCCCACAAGTGATGCCACCATCCTGGAACTGTTCCTCACCAATATGTGGTACCACTCTAGCACCCCCACTATGAGGTCTTCCCAAGTGAGATCAGACCACAAATCATTAATATGTGAACTACGTATCACATGCCCCTCCACCCAAACAATCAAATGAACTACAGCACTTCTCCAAATCACATAAGTACCTCTTACATGATGGCATAAAAAGCTATACTACACCCCCACCCTCAAATGGAAGTGGCAGCTATGGCCAATTCTACACCAATTTGTTATATATACACCTGTTTAACTGCATTGACTCAGCTGTACCTGATAGGACCTAAACAAGCTCTGCAAGAAAGAGCAAACCTGAGTGGTGGACAACTGACATTAACAGGCTTTACAATAAGAGGAACAAATAGTTGTCTAAGACTAAGAGGGAGTGAGTCCTAAACTGGAAACACTCCCTACTTAGCTTAAACAATCTAATAACAGTTCTTGTGAAGCCCTCTAAAGCAAACTATGACTTCAAATTAGCTTCCTCCACAAAGGACAACCAAAAGGTGTTATTTATTTACATCTGTCACCTAAAAGGACAGGGCCAGATCTGTGCTGAAATGGAAGTTAATCATAGCACATATACTGAATCTATGGACATAGCTCACCTGTCAGCTGACAGGTTCTATGCATACCATACCACACTGTGCTCACCACATGTACCCCATGACATACATACCACCTGTCTCCTACCTTGTATCTCTAAAGAGCAAGTTGTAAACACCCTCTCTAAGGCCAAACACACAGCATCTATGGGACCTGATATCCCAGGATGTGTCCTACATGGTCTCCAACAGGACGTTGCAACACCATTGGGTACTCCTTTCAAATATACTTTAAGCACTGGCTTGGTCACAGATGAATGGAAAACAGCCACCATCATTCCTTGGTACAAAAGTGGTGCTTCCACAAACCCCAGGAAATACAGAACTATTAGCCTGACTAGCCTTATCTGCAGGGTCATGGAGTGAATCATCATGGATCTTATCAACAAAGATATATGTAAGGTCCAAACAGCAGCACCTAGTCAGCTTTGATTTGTCAAAGGCAAATAATGCCTGTGAAAGATTGTAGGCTTCATCAAGACAGTCACCAAGGATCTGGATGAGGGGAAATCTGTGCATACAGCCTACCTAGATGGAGCAAAAACATCTGACACTACCCCCAATCAGGCATGATTGACAAAGTCACTCAGCTAGGTATCAAACCTTATAATGTTAGATGGTTCACTAGCTGGCAAACAGACAGAGTCCATAGAGTGAAAATAGTGGAATCCACCTCCAACAGCACACCTGCAACCTGTGTTGTTCCACAGGGATCTGTCCTGGCACCACTACTGTTTGCAATGTAGCTCTCCAAAGTACAAGCTAAAATTAAAGGTCTGTGGCTGACAAAGTTTGCTGATAACTGCAAACTGGGTGTGGTTCTAGAAGCTCCAGATGATGACAACATCCTACAAGAGGGACTTTCACACACAAATGATTGGTGCCAAACCCATGTCCTTAACCACAATGCAACACAACTGTATTAACATTTTTTTTAGTAATTGCTATGTTCCTGCTAACTCACATATTCATAAAAACACCCTACATATGTACTCACTGGTGAGAGACCTGGTCACACAGGTTTACAGTACCCTTAACTTGATCACCATGTTTCTACAGTGGTAAAAAGGGCATTCTTTATTACTCAAGTCATAAGTAAGGCCATTGCACCTACAAGAGTAAAAGTAGCTATAACCTTTCTGTACTCTCCCCTCATCAGCCCAATAATGGAATACTATGGCCCTTTTGGTATTCACATTTGCAAGCACCTACAACAATTGTACAGACCACAAAGGTTCCTCACAAGGGTAATTCAAGGTTTTCAGCTCCTGTCCTATGTGGAATGTCTGAAATCACTTTCACTTTATTCTGTTTCATGCAGACTACTCAGAGGACATTTGTGCCTTGCATATGAGGCAATCTGTGACCACGCTTTATTGGAAATGCTGCATCTCTCCATATCAAATGGTACACAGGTTACTCACTATATACATGTTAACCTGGTATGTGACAGTAAGACAACATGCTGGAGTGTCAGATTTGACTCCCAGAGTTACCACACCTTTGAAACTGACTCCCACTTTATGTCAAATAGAGTGGCACATTGGTCCTATTCAAATACAATCTGGATGATGGGATGTGTAATTGTAAGTTCACCCCAGAGGTTCCACTAGTGTCCCTCTTCAACAGGGGCAATTGTTGTTGATCATAAGGGTAGAACTTGGGTAGGCATGTAAAGGCCCTAGGAACATTAGCCTACTAAGCACCTATTATCCCATGAAATGACCCAGTCATAGTCCATGTGGGAGTACATGACCTGTGACGTACCTCCCTAGACTATATGTACAGATACTATTTGAGCCCTGGGAAGACATCTATGCTGTCACTGACACATAACTTAAAGCCACGAAGAGCACAACAACAGTGCAAGGTTATTATGCCTTCCACACAATTAGACCAGCTTCGTCAAGGGCAGGGATTGAAGGTGGAGGTGTCTCTATTTACTTCAAAACTAAATATACCTCAAGACTGGTCAAACAGGACAATGCACATGAGCTGTGCCTGGTTCAAATCACAAGTAGCAAAATCCAATACTACATCCATGCAAGCTGTGGGCCCCCGTCTATGGCTCAGCAATCCCATATCATGTATTTAAACCTATGGGAAACAGTAGCCATCCCATGCAATACCATATGCATGGGTGACTTGCCGTATGCCACTATAAACTGGTAATCCTATATGACACTGAACATACAGGCACCAAGATTTCTGGATTGTGTAAACAGTAACTTCCTGGACCATCTACCCAGTACAACAACCAGTGGAGTAAACATACTGGGTATGGGACTTGGCAATATGGCAGTCATGCACACCCCATACTGTAATGTGTTCCCTGGTAAGGTCCAAACACAAATGTTCTCCTTTGAATTAGAAATAAAACATGGAGCCCCATCTACACATGGAATATTCAGGAACTACTGTAAGGCAGACCTCCAGCTATTAGGTGATACATTGCCAAATCTCAAGTCCCCATACTAACTGAGAACACTGCTGCCTATGTAGATGTGTTCACAGAAACCCTGTATGAGCATGTTACTAGCTACATAGAAGCAGCCATACTCACCAGGGAGAAGTACAGACTTAACTTAAAATCAAGCCACCCTGATGAAATCACAGAGTTGATAGTTTGTATAACAGAAGGAAAAAATCAAGGCAAAACATAAGGGTGCAGCACACAGCAGGATGGAAGCACTCTCAAAGTAAACAAGTAAATCAGAGGAGAAATTAAGTCTACCACTGCCAGATTTGAAGCAAGTTCGGACTCCCAGGCCAAAGACAACCACAAAGCATACCTTAGCTATGTCTGCAACTGCAAAGGTAAGGCACCATTGTGCGCATATGTCATTGTAATTGGGACCACATATAATGGAGCAGATGATATAGCATATCTTGCGGCTGAAACAAATTTGGGCCCCAACCTTACCCCTCTCTCCCCCTCAACCTTCCCTCAGGAGATACCATCAAATATAAGTACTCCTACTATCATTCAGGATCAAGTCTTTAATGCTTTCTCTAAGAAAAAGTACGCTGCATCACTCGTCCCACACATTATCCCAGCATGCATTCTTTAATTTCTCCAAGTCTTTTGGGTTTATATTACCATGACGGGAATAGACTCCATTCCTAAGTCAAAGTACGATTAAAGATCATGAAATTAGTATTGTTTCAATCTTTGATGTCAGCCAGAAGTGCTCTTTGCAGCACCCATAATGTGCCCAGTAATGACTCCTCCTGCAATTCATAGGCAGTAAAAAAAAAAAAAACAGTCCAAGAACACTCGAAAACCAATGCTGGAAAAAAGCCAAAATAGTAAAAAGAAAATCACCAGCAAGGTTACCACAACCATAAACTTTATTAAAATGGATAAGTGCTTTCGCGTTCGCTAACCCTTCATCATTTCCATATAAAATCAAATAAAACAGTCCTATTTAAGCAAACAAAGCAACCAGTCACAAAACTGCTAAACCATAACAACCAAACACACTATAAATTCAGTTTCAGGGCTGGTTTTAAACATACATTCATATTAATGCCTGAGTATTTCTCAGTTTGTAATCTAAGTATCCACTTTAATTTTAAATTCTCAACATGGTTATTTAAATCACCACCTCTAGGGTTAGCTCTTACACATTGTAAAAACTAAAGGAATATTTATGCCTATGATTATCAACAATGTGTTTCATCAAGGCATTCTTAACATCATGAATTCTGATATCATACAGATGTCTTACAACTCTGTCCTTCAATTTTTTAACAGTCTTGCCTACATAAAAACATAAACAGACAACAAAGGTAACTAAATATATAATATATGCTGTCTGATAGTCAGCATAAAACCTAGGTTTAAAAGTATAGTCAAGTGTCGGATGTTTGAAAGTCTGTTGTTTTATAATGACCAGACAGATTTTACATCTGTTACATGGGAAGGTGCTTATTCTCTGTAAAGTATTTCTTGACAAAGGCAGTCTTGCATTGCCGAGCAAACAGCTTCTTTAAATTGTTAGAATTCTTAAAAACAAACCTTGGTTTACAGCCAACAATGTCCATTGTCTTAGAATCAACAGTCAATAGTTGCCAATTCTTATTGATAATATCACAAATTAGATTAACATAATTAGTAAACCTGGTCAAAAATCTCAGGCCATGACATGAACAAGGCCTTCTTCCTTGCCCTTTGATCACGTCTGTGACCATCAGAATAAAAAAGGTTTAGCCATACTGCTTCTGTTGGACAAAACCTACTTACTGATACTATCAATCTGTTTCATTTTATAGCCTCTATCCAAAATCTGTTGGGCAAGTAACCTCATATTCTTCAAACAATCATCATTGTCAGTACACAGTCTAGATATTCTAGTAAATTGCCCCTTGATGACATTGGAAAACATATGTCTAGACTATATAGAATAGTCTTCTAACATACAATAGTATGCATCCTAGACGTGTTTAGGATGTCTTAGAGTTAGTCTCCTCATGTTTCAAAACTTTCACTACGTTTGGGTCCTGTGAGGTCAGCAGATATGTATGCGGTCCCACAGTTGCAGATCTATACATGTAATCAATTTCAAGGAGGCTCATACATACCTCTTTCGAAGTGGTGAATATATAATCTTGGTATGCACTGATTTTTATAACTCATTTGGTGAGCATGAAACATCCTTCTTGTTTTCCTATCTAATCTAACCAACACATTTTGGGGCCAGTTAGTCACTCCAAAACTGGACAGAAAGAGCAAATTGGTTTCTAGCTTGAATTTTATTCCTAGATGTCAATGCTGTTTCAGGGCTAATTTAAGTCTTCTAAAATATTCCTTACTAAGTTTTATTTGCATTTGTTCATGTTTTATTGTTGATCCTTCATCAATTCCCAAATATTTATACATTTCTCTTGCTCAAGTTCTTTTATATCATATTCTTGTCCTGAGCTGCAGTTTTCCTGCTTTAAAGGTTGCTTTTGCACACTTATCAATATCAAATGACATTCTTATATCATCTTAAAAAGTTTTGACAACATGCAATTGTGCTTTCAGTTCCTCATCTGATGAGCTTATACAGTTTTAAATCATTGACAAAGAGAAGATGAGAAGTCTTTACACTTTGTTGTTTTCTAGGAGCCCAATTATAGCCATGGCCTAATCTGTTAAGTAGGCAGCTTAATGGGTTAAAGGCAAGACAGAATAGCAGAGGTGACAGGGAGTCACCCTGGGATACCCCCCCCCCTTGGATTTTTATCCCTGGAATAATAATTTGCTCTTTATCATGGCTTAATTGCAAAGTGGTCTGCCACTGTTTCATGGTCACTGTAATGTAGTTGATCAGTGCAGGATATACGTTATACATTTTTAAGCATTTTTTTATCCATGAATGTGGGATACTATCAAATGCTTTTTTCTAGTCAATCCATGCCATACTTAGATTTTTCCTCTTTTTACAGTTCTCCATTATGACTTTATTTAGCAACAAATGATCCTTTGTTCCATATGACTTTTTATTGCTCGTTTGTTGTTTTGCCATGATTGACTTTTCATCTAAATGCCTATAACCTCTGTCAGCTTCAATTCCGGTGTATAGGTTATATGTCATCGGAAGGCAAGTTATTGGTCTATAACATTTAGGGTAGCTTGCATGTTCACTCTTAAGTAGGAGCATTGTTTTTCCTGTTGTTAACCAGGTTGGTGTCTGTTCAGAGTGTGCATATAAATAGTTCTGACTCATAGCTAAATATTTGTGCAAAGATGTTAATACTTTTAACCAGAAATTAAGTACTGCATCTAGGACTGGCATTTTCCAATTAGAGGCTTTTCTTAACTTTGTTTCAATCTCTTTGTTACTTCATCCCATTTCATATCCTGTAGCTTTGAACTTCTTATATTTTCTTTTACTTCTTCTATCCATTTAGCATCGTTGTTATGTTCCACAGGATCTTCATAGATAATTCTCCAAAATGTATCGATTTCTTCTTTTTTGGGTGGTCTTTCAATTCTTTTTGCCTTATTTCTCAATTCTCTATAAAACGTTTTGGGGTCATCAATAAATTGCTTATTTTGTACTTTTCCTTTATATTTATGTTTATATTTATCTGTGTAAGTTTTTCTGCTGTGCTGATATTTTTAGTTTATTATTTGCGATAGTGCATGATAGATCCTGATCCGTTATAATATTGCAGATTGCTTTTATCATGTCTGCCTTTCTAAGTATTTTTGTTGATCTGTTCCCACTTCTATGCTCCTCTAACAGTGACACTTCTTATCATAACTACTTTATAGTTTTCTCTATTCGATACTTCCATGATGGTATTCGATTTTTTCCCTTCCTTTTCCTTACTACCCTGTGTTCTTGTGGTAGAATTTGATCTGTTATTAATTTAGCTGCACAGTAATATATCCTGTTTACTTTTCTTATATTGCATGGATATCTATGTATAGTCCTAATTACAATGTTCATTTGTTTTGTCAAATGTCTGACTGTTTGGGTTTTATTGACCTTCTGCAGTCTATTTATTTTATTGATCTTAATATGTCTATCTCATCATCTTCTTTTGGCTGTTTTCATTAGGGGTCGCCACAGCAGATCATCTGTTTCCATTTCTTCCTGTCCACTGCATCTTGCTCTGTCACACCAACAACCTGCATGTCCTCTCTCACCACATCCATAAACCTTATCTAAGGCCTTCCTCTTTTCCTGTTACCTGGTAGCTTCATCCTTAGCATCTTTTTCCCAATATACTCAGCATCCCTCCTCAGCACATGTCCAAACCAATGTAATCTTGCCTCTCTGGCTTTGTCTCCAAACCTTCCAACCTGAGCTGACCCTCCAATATACTTATGCCTAATCCTGTCCACCATCCTCACACCCAGTACAAATCTTAACATCTTTAACTCTGCCACTTCCAGCTCAAACACCTGCCTTTTTGTCAATGCCACTGTCTCCAACCCATATAACATAGCTGATCTCTCTATCCTCTTGTAGACCTTCCCTTTCACTCTTACTGGTACTTGTCTGTCACAAATCACTCCTGACACTCTTCTCCACCTACTCCATCCTGCCTGTACTCTCTTCTTCACCTCTCTTCCACACTCACCATTACTCTGAACTATTGATCCCAAGTATTTAAACTCATCCACCTTCGCCACCTCTACTCCTTGCATCCTCACCATTCCTCTATCCTCCCTCTCATTCACACACATATATTCAGTCTTAGTGCCGCTGACCTTCATTCCTCTTCTCTCTAGAGCATATCTCCATCTATCCAGGGTCGTCTCCACCTGTTCCCTACTCTCACTACAGATCACAATGTCATCTGCAAACATCATAGTCCACAGGGACTCCTGTCTGATCTCGTCTGTCAACCTGTCCATCACCATTGCAAATAAAGGGCTCAGAGCTGATCCTTGATGTAATCCCACCTCCACCTTAAATGCATCTGTCACTCCCACTGCAGACCTCACAGCTGTCACACTACCCTCGTACATATCCTGTACCAGTCTTACATACTTCTCTGACACTCCCGAAGTCCTCATACAATACCACAACTCCTCTCTAGGCACCCTGTCATATGCTTTCTCTAAGTCTACAAAAACACAATGCAACTCCTTCTGACCTTCTCTATACTTCTCCATCAACACTCTCAGAGCAAATATCGCATCTGTAGTGCTCTTTCCCAGCATGAAACCATACTGCTGATCACTAATCATCACGTCCCTCCTTAACCTAGCTTCCACTACTCTTTCCCATAACTTCATGCTGTGACTGATCAATTTAATCCCTCTGTAGTTACTACAGCTCTGCACATCACCCTTATTCCTAAAAATCGGTACCAAAACACCTCTTCTCCATTCCTCAGGCATTCTCTCATTTTCCAAGATTTCATTAAACAATCTAGTTAAAAAATCCACTGCCATTTCACCTAAACACCTCCATGCTTCCACAGGTATGTCATCTGGACCAACAGCCTTTCCATTCTTCATCCTCTTCATAGCTATCCTTACTTCCTCCTTGCTAAGCCATTGTACTTCGTGATTCATTATCCCCACATCATCCAACCTTCTCTCCCTCTCATTCTCTTCATTCATCAACCCCTCAGAGTACTCTTTCCATCTCCTCAACACACTCCCCTCACTTGTGAGTATGTTTCCCTCATTATCCTTTATCACCTTTACCTGCTGCACATCTTTCCTAGCTCGGTCCCTCTGTCTAGCCAATTGGTACAGGTCTTTTTCTCTCTCCTTAGTGTCCAACCTTTCATACAACTCTTCATATGCTTTATCATTAGCCTTTGCCACCTCTCTCTTTGCCATGCACCTCATCTCCTTATACTCCTGTCTACTTTCTTCATCTCTCTGACAATCCCACTTCTTCTTCTTTGCCAACCTCTTTCTCTGTATACTCTCTTGTACTTCCTCATTCCACCACCATGTCTCCTTGTCGTCCTTCCTCTGTCCAGATGTCATACCAAGCACCTTTCTAACCATCTCCCGTACTAGCTCTGCTGTAGTTACCCAGCTATTTGGTAACTCTTCATTGCCACCCAGTGCCTGTCTTAACTCATCCCTGAACTCCACCTCACAATTACCCTTTTTCAATTTCCACCATTTGATCCTTGGTGCTGCCCTCACACTCCTCCTCCTCTTCTTGATCACTAAAGTCATCCTACAAACCACCATTCTATGCTGCCTAACTACAATTTCCCTGGTCACCACTTTACAGTCTCTACTCTCCTTCAAACTGGCCCTCCTACATAACATATAATCCACCTGTGTGCATCTTCCTCCACTCTTGTATGTCACCCTATGCTCCTCCCTCTTGTTAAAATACGTATTCAACACAGCCATGTCCATCCTTTTCGCAAAATCCACTACCATCTGACCTTCTGCATTCCTCTGTTTAACACCATACCTACCCATCACTTCCTCATCCCCTCTGTTCCCTTCACAAAAATGCCCATTGAAATCTGCTCCAATCACCACTCTCTCATCCTTGGGTACAGTCATCAGCACTTCATCCAACTCACACCAAAATGTTTCTTTCTCATTCATCGCACATCCAACTTGTGAGCATATGCACTAACAACATTCATCATTACACCATCAATTTCCAACTTCATAAACATCACTCTATCCGACACTCTTTTCACCTCCAAAACACTCCTAGCATATTGTTCCTTCAGGATAACTCCTATGCCATTTCTTCTCCCATTCACATCATTATAAAACAATTTGAACCCATCTCCGATACACCTAGCCTTACTCCCCTTCCATCTGGTCTCTTGCGCACACAATATACCAACCTTCCTTCTGTCCATTATATTGGCTAGCTCTCTCTCTATACCAGTCATACTGCCAACATTCAAAGTTCCAACCCTCACTGCCACAGTCCTAGCCTTTCTCCTCTCTTCCTGCCTTCGGCTATGCTTAATATATCTATCTATCTCTATTAAATCAAGCAACTCTTCTCTTAGCTCATTTTCTTCTAAACTGGGGGCACATGTTTTGTTTTTCATTTCCTGTGGGCATGCTATGGAAAGTTCTATTGCATCTTCCTGTGGCACATTCTCTTCAATTTCATCCTGTGCCATCCTTGCTCTGTCATATGGGAACTCACTGGCCTATCACACCTCAACACTGACTGCATCAGAGTTTCTACAGTTTCCTGTTCCTTCCCTTGCTATCCAGCTTCAAGTGAATGTTTATACTGGTTTCCTGTGGAAGGCTACAGTCTATCTTCATATGGTACCTAACTAATTGCTTCCTGTTCCAATGGTTTCCCCTTAATTTGGATGTCCATTCCATTGTCCTGTTTTGGTGCTTTCTGAATTAGATTTTCTACACTAAATCCTTCACTTCACATGTACTCCATAACCTCAGTTTCTATTTATTTAACTTCTCCATTACTAATCTCCTTTTCTACTTTTCCTCTTTGTTTTCTTATTTTCTGTACTGTAAAGTTTTCCATGTCTTGATTCCTTTGTCTGTATTTCTCTTCAGATATCTTTGGTGCTGGTCTTTTTGTATTGATTAGTTTTGCTTTCTCCTTTGCATAAATATTACACCACATTAAATCTCTTTTTCTTTCCATGTCCATATTTCTTTTTCATATGTCCCCTGATCTTCCTGTTTCTCATTCCATCATGCTGTGATGTAACCTGTGTTAGATCATCTACACCAAATCCTTCACTCCACAGGCACTCCATAACTTCAACTTCTATTTTTCTTAACTTCTTCTTTACTGATCTTCTTTTCTACATTCCCTCTTTATATTGTTTTTTATTGTGAAATTTTGCATATCTGGATGGTTTTGCCTTCGAATACCTTTGGAGGTGCCTTGTTTCTATTGATTAATTTGTCTTTTGTCTTTGCATAAATATTGCAACATATCAGGTCTCTCTTTCTTTCCCATGTCAATATTTCTTATTTATAGTTTTCAAAAATCTCTAGGTTTTGTTGTTTATATTTTGCACTTCCTTAGATGCTTCTTTTTCCAAATAGATCAACGTTTCTTGGCCTATATACTGTTTTTCACAAATCTGTTATATTAATGAGCACAACTTTTTATTTGAGGTTTCTGATGATTTTTCTTGTGGAAGTTTTTTCTTTCCTCTAATTTCTCTCTTAATCTTCCTGAATATCTTGTGACTGGAATTTCTGGGATTTTTGCATAATAGTAACAATACATAATTTCTTTCTTATCCTCAGTAGTCTACTCTCTCATCTTTATGGCGCTTCTTCGGCCTATCAGTTTTTGTGATTTTTGTGGACTGCTACTTCCTTCTACAATGGGGGGGGGGGGGTCATCCTCCCCATGGGCCTGGCCCAGCCCCATTGTAGAAATGTTTCCATTTTTTGAGGATTCTACACTGCCATTTTTTCCAGTCCTGGCACCAGTGAGCATCCCAGGACTGGGCACTTTTTTACCCTGGGTCTTGTGCACCCAGCTATCTTTTTTAATTTTTGCCCTACTTCTGTCCATGATATATGCTATATAAATACAGTCTGTATATCAGTGCTGACTTGGTGAGATTTTGTGAAAAACAAGGTCCACCTTATAAAGGTACTCACCAAGACTTGAGGATGAATTCAATTTCAGCAATACCACTCTCCTTTGTTTGCTGACTTATCATCTCTACATTCTGACTCTTTCTATATATTATGCTTTCTATATTACATGAAGCATGACCTTTCAGGGCCTCAGGAATTAGTATTTCACTGTAGCCACCAAACAGGCATTGTGCTTCATGAATGGAGACCAGCAACAGTCATCCCTTTGCACAAAGGTGGGCCATCTACAGACCATGGTGAATATAGACCTACAAGTTTCAGTAGTCTGATATGTAAAGTCATGAAAATAATTATCCTGGAAATGATCAGTAGAGATGTAGTACACCTACAGACACTGGACCAGTTTGGTTTTGTCATGGGCAGATCATGGCTACCTTACTTGGTGGACCTGTTTGAGAAGGCAACCAAAGCAATTGTTGAGGGAAACATGATTCACTCCACCTACCATTGGCTGACAAGGCATTTGACACTATAACCACATTAGACATTGTTGACAAACTCAAGAGGTTAGGTATAAACTCATATGTCAGCCAGTGGATAGCCAAGTGGCTGACAGGATCCAGGAAGTTAGCAGTGGGGAGTCCACCTCTACAATGAGGTCAGTCACCAGTGGACTCCCTCACAAATCATTCCTTGGACTGCTCCTTTCAGGCATTTACTTCACTGCTGGCACGGCCACTGTCAGTGGTCTGTGGCTGACTAAATTTGCTGATGATTGCAAATTAGGAGCTGTCATTGAATCCCACACTGACATAAATATTATCCAGGAGGGGCTGACACAGACATACAGTTGCTATCAGAGCCATGTACTAACAGTTAAGACCAATAATTACACAATACTATCCTTTGGGGAGTCCTCCGCCTATGGTAACTGTGATGACTATGCACTGGCCCAGCAATCAAGGAGACTCAATCCTTACCACTAACACCAGTGAGGGGGCATCCACATAGGGGAGGATAACAAATACACACATAGTAAACTACAATTTCCCTTAAGAGCACACAGAGATCACAGTCAGTCTGGGGATGGGTTCTCCCTTTCTCTCCAGATCCCCAATAAGACTCCCCATTGGCACGGCTATAGAGTCCAGATCTCAGAGTAGTGGCCAAGCTAAAACCTCCAGCACCCTCTCTGTCCAGCCAGTGCTTCATGTCCCTGCCCAAGTAGCTGACACACACACACACACATTTTAATATATGAGTTATATACAAACACACAGGCACTCCTGGGGAAGGCTGGCACAGGTTCTCCAGCTATGTCCCTTCTGCCCAGACTATACGGTAGTACCACTTGCCAACAACCACTAATATCAGCTACTAAAAACGCCCTTACCAAAGGGTTTCCAATTATTACTCTGCAATATTATTATCCAAATGGTAAGTGTGACTGAGCAGCAAGACTATTGGAGGGGCTTTGTACAGTATCACTATACACATGCAATGTACTCTAGATCTTAAAGTTGAAAGGTTAAAAATATTTAATAATAAATAATAAAAACATAAGATAAAGCTTCTTACTACACAGTGCTAGTCAAGAGTTCAGAGATCACAGAGAAATGCTTAAAATAATACAGTAGAAAAGTTCTGACATCAATACAAAAAACAATTAGTCTAATCTTCCTATTTCCTAGCTATATCTAAGAGCAATCACAGTTCTAAAAATAATCTTACATATAGAGCAAGGCAATGCTGGTAACTGTGGATGTTCTGAAGGCAAATGCAAAATGCTCTGATTCTCTCTCTCTCTCTGTCCTTAAATTGATAACACAGTACCACTGACTGATTTCAGATTACATCATTAATCTCTGTTTTTCAGGCTAACAGAAACTCAGAGTGTAACAGCCCTTTTGATCTTGCAGCTGGTCAGGAAGCCAGAGCAATAAAAGATATTATACATGTAAATTCTAGCCATTAACTCTGATCTCAAAACAATAGGAAGAATTCCTTCATTCAGACATCTCGGCTCTGAGGTTTGAGATGCTTGACTTATCAGCTTTCCTCCAGCAGAGTGCAATGTGGTTTCATTTTTGAAGTTCAACACTTACCATAATAATTTTCTTACATTTAAAAGAACAAGCATGTGGCTTACATTAATATTTACAAATGACAGAATTATCTACAAAATCCTATCTAGCTAGGCTGGCAGCCTTCACATATCTTCACAGTAACTATCATATTGACAGCACACCTCCAACAACTGACCTAGTAGTCAGGGATTTATGGACACATCAATAGTGATCTAGCCTTTGACTGTAACATGTCTGTAATATTGGGGAAATCATTCCATGTTGTGCAACCTATAAAAAAAGATGTGGCAGGTAAATCAAAGAAAGTCATTGTTCCACTGAATTCATCATTCATTACACCTATCATTGAGTGCAATGCCACCTTTGGCATGTAACCAGCCAGGCATATCCGACAACCGTAATATCCACAGAGGTTCCCAGTAAACCACTCCATGGTGTATGTAACATGTCCTAAGCAGACTATATCAAGGCCCTATCCATGCCATCTGTCATAGGTTCATAGGTTCATAGGTTCATACTAGGCTATCTGCCCGAGGGCATTTACAAGCCTTGCCCATCGTTTTGTGGCTTACGCCACCCCTTTAGTATGGGGAACTATACCCATTATTTTGCTGTGCCTCTGTCGAGCAGTGACACTGAGGTAATCCCTGGGGTATATTTGCGATCTCCCATCCATTGGTCAAGATTTCTCTTGAACAAGGCCAGCGAGGTGCTCTGCCTCACATGTACCGGGATTTTGTTCCACAGCATAGGGAGTCTTTGGGTGATGAATCTATCCCTCCAGCACGTCCTATTAATAGCCGTGTCGAGGTTTAAGTCTCCGCCCTTGTGGCTCTGATGGATCTAGATCTTTTGAGGTGAAGCATATTCATCAAATCTGGGTTTGACATGGCCTTGTATGTTAGGCAAAGGTCACCTCTGAGCAAGCGGTGGCGGCTGAATAGAGCTGGAGTTCTTTCAGTCGGGCAGCATAGGATAGATTTTGAGACCCTTTATCCTTTTGGTGAGGAACTTTTGTGGCCTCTCCAGCTGCTGCAAGTGTCGGGTCAGATACATTCCGAATGGGGCATTGTACTCAATCATTGGTCTGATGAGTGATGAGTAAAGGGAGACTATAACCTCCTTGATCTAGATGAGAATCCCTTCATGATAAGGTGGGCAATGTAGAAGGTCTTCCTAACTACTTTAGCTACATGGGTGTCGAATGACAGACTACTATCAACCTGGGTCCCCAGGTCCCTGATAACTTCTTCTGTGCTCAGTGGATTGCCACCTATTTGGTAGATAGGGGTAACCTTGTTTTTCGAAGGGTATGACTATGCATTTTTGGCATTTAACTTTAGGCCGTGGCTCTGGCACCAGTTATCCGTTTCTGTGAGACCCTTCTGAAGGATATCTGTGTCAGATGTGTTTTCTACTATGGCGCCCAGTTTGCAGTCATCTGCAAACTTTGTCAGCCATAACCCTCCTGTGTTTGCTTGTACTTGGAAAAGTAGATGCCAAACAAGAGTGGGCCCAGGACTGAGCCCTGTGGGACACCACTTGTGACAGGCTTTGAGTCTGACATGGCGCCAGCAACTCTGACCCTGTGGGTTCTGTCACTCAGCCAGTTTGCAACCCATATTGTGATGTATGGGTTAACATTTAAGCTGATGAGTTTATCAATGATACCCGAGTGGGGTATTGTATCGAAGGCCTTAGCCAGATTGAGGTAGGCTGTATGGACTGCCTTTCCCTCATCAATGGCTTTGGTGACTGTTTGAAAAAGTCAACCAAGTTTAAAAGGCATGATCTGACTTTGACAAAGCAAAACTTGGTTGGATCCATAGTCTACACATTACCTATGTCTTTATTTATGAGGTCCATTATGATCCTCTCCATGGCTTTGCAGATAAGGCTTGTCAAGCTAATGGGCGGTAATTTCCAGGGTCGGTGGAGGCACCGCCTTTGTGAAGTGGGACCACAGTTGCAGTGCGCCACTCCTGGGTACGTATCCAGAGGTAAGACTTTGATTAAACAGCTGTCCTAGCTGTGGGTTTAATTCCTCATTGAGTTCGTGGAGCACACAGCCGGGGACACCATCAGGTCCCATGGATGCTGTGTTTTTGCTTTGGAGAGAGCAGTTCTCACTTGGGCGCTGGAGATGTTTGGGGGCTGCAATCGTTTGGTATAGATATCTCTCCTTTTGGGGAGGGGAGAAGTTTGCACTGAACCTGTCAGCCAGTATGTTGGCAATGTCTGTAGGATCAGTAATCTTCACATCATTTTGAACTAGTTCTGAGCATATCTGGGAGTTTCCTCCTAGGTTTCTAACATAGCTAAAGAAGGCCTTATGATTGTCTTTTGAGTCTTTAGCTATTTTTCTCTCGAAATTTGCTTTGGATGATTTTATGAGAGCTCTTAGTTTTTACTTATAGTGATCAAGGGTGTCTTACCTTTTAAGGATTTTGCTCTATCTTGTAGTAGCTTCCTCCTTTTGTTGTAGAGTTTGTTTATGGCTGGGGTCCACCAGACTGGACGCTTGCCTTTGGTGCAAAGAGTCTTTGTTTTGCTTGGGATTGCCTTATCCATGCAGTCCTGCAGGTGCTGGTAGAAGGCATTTGTAAGTGATTCAGCGGCTTGAGTACTGTTTTCCGCCGGCTCCGGGGCCTTAAAGGAGACCACACTAGTCTTCAGAAGTGTGAAGTCGGCTTTTGAGAAGTTCTTTACTGTGGTCTTTTTTATTTCAGGTGGGGGTGGGATGAGGACCTCCAGCGAGATTAGTTTGTGATCTGATCTCACCAGTGAGGGGTATACTTCCGGTGTTGAACATTGTGCTCCCATGTTCGTGATGATGAGATCAAGTATGTTATCTCCTCTTGTGGGGATGGTGACTAGTTGTTCCATGGCATTTGAGTTTATGAATTCCAGGAACTTTTGGGCTAGGGTGTTTGGGCTTGAGTAGTGTTCCCAGTCTATATTTGGGTAATTGAAGTCACCTAGTATGATGGTGTTTGGTGATACATTTATCCCCTCTAGTGTTTTCAGGAAGGCCATGTGAGGTTCCTGAGTTTGTGAGGTGGCCTGTAACATGCTACAATTTGCAGAGCAGTCTTGCCTACGGTTAATTGCACCTGGATGGTCTCCGATGCATCATGCGTTGCCACCAGTCTTGAGGTGTGGGTGTCCTTGATGAATATGGATACCCCCCCTCCTTTCTTGGTATTTTCCTGATTTTGGGGCGGAACGCATGATATGAGGTAAAACCTGATAGCGCTGGGGTGCTCTCAGGAGCCTTGAACCAGGTTTCTGTCACAGCACAGACATCGATGTTCTCCATACTGAGAAGGGCCTCGAGTGCGTGCATTTTGAGATTTAGACTTCTGGCATTGAGCAGCATTACCCTTAGTTTTTTCCTTTTTGTGTTCTAGGGTGGTGGGTTTAGAATTTGAGCCTTGCCTAAAAGGCACTATGGGGTGGCAAGAGCCTTTGCCAATATCCGGAATCCCAGGGGTGACAGGTGCAAGCCGTCCCTTGCGAAGCAGCGTGGCTTGTCCAGCATGTCATCCCAGGCAGACAGATACTGGATCCCCTTTGAATGACACCAGTGTTTAAGCCAATTGTTAAAGCTGATCATCTTGTCTCTGTATTGTGGCATCATTCTTGGTGAAGGTAGGATACTGCTCAGGGTCAGGGTCATACCTGCCTGGGCTACATAATCAGAGAGCTCCTCAATGTCTCTTTTCATGTAGTCCAAGGAGGTACGTCTCAGGTCGTTTACACCAGCGTGGACAATGACTGAGTCATATTTGTACCTGCTGTTGAGAGACCTGAGTGCTTGCGTTATGTGGCAGATTCTAGCGCCCGACAGACAGCTTACTGTGACCTTCTCCTTACTCAGTCTGGTGAGCGGGGCGTCAGTGTGTCTGACTATGGAGTCACCAATGACTAGTGTGTCTGGCATTGTGTTTGGCCTTAAGGGCTGTGACTGTTTGACACTCTGACTGTGAGGTCTATGTGTTGCAGGTGTTGTGTTCTGAGGTGGTGGTTGTTTGGGTGTCTGCTTTGGTGGCCTCTGCTGTTTTGGTAGATTTTGATCAGAGCCTCCAGTATGTCTTTGTGTGTTTATGTGTATGATTTGAGGTTGTAATGGTACTATGTGAGACTGGGTCTATAGTGTGTGTGGTAACCTTCTCCTCCTGACTGGTCTTGCCAGTCCTATGTTGAGAGAGCTCAGCCTCCAGTTTGGCCGTATAGTTGCATCTCTCGCATGTATTTGTGTTTTGTGGGAGGAGGAGAGGGTTGTCTGTGTACATGAGGCAATTGTAACATTGCCTCAATATTCCCAGGTTCACCAGCTGAGCAGGAGAGGACACTAGCAACTGATCCCTTGACATGCTAGAAGGATAGACAAAAAACTTTAAAAAGATTCCGGGATGTGGGTGACCGAGAAATGGGGGTTGCCTTTTTGGGGTGCTATCTATAAGAGTTCCGTATCAAGGTAATAAGTACTGTAGGAGCAAGTGCTGGGTTTAACAGATAGAGAATAGTCTACTTAGAGTCAAGTAGAGATGATCTTTTTAGTTATAGGATACGCTGATTAGATCAGTAGTATAGGTCGAGGAAGGTAGTTTCAAGGGAAAATTTGAAGAGTGGACTTTAGGTAGCCCGAATAGTTTAAACCTGCTTAACCGGAGCTGCCCTAGTGTGCAACAGTGGCAACTCCGCGCTAAATCACGCTAAATCGCACTAATGCGCGCTAAAGCGTGCTTTATAGCAGGGGGCTGGAAAAGACAGGAAATGACCCAAAATGGCCAATAAACTACAAGTTACTGCCTTAAACCACTCCTCTGAGGACAAATAGGCAGTTCAGTACTCCCTACTCCCACTAGTGAGTAAAGAAACTACCCCTTGACCAAACAAGGAAAATGGAGAAAACAGGAACCAAGACAAAGCCCAGGGATCAGCAAAATCTGGTCTCTGGAACACTAGTTAGGAAAGTATGGAAAGCAAGGATATTTTGTGTTTTTTTCAAGTTTTTTTTTTACAGGAAAGCAGAAAACACAATAAATGCTATGATTTTCGATTAAATGCTATCAAAAGCTAGTACACTTGAGTGTATTAGCCTGTAGTTTAACTTTTAGGCAAAACTTAAACTAGCAAGTGCAGTAAACAGTTTTAGCTTTTAAACACAGTAAAAACAGTGCAAACTTGATAAAATAAGCAGAAACAGTAGTCGAAAGGCACAAAAAGTCAAGAGTTCAGAGATCACAGAGAAATGCTTAAAATAATACTAGAAAAGTTCTGAGAGCAATCACAGTTCTATCTTACATATAGAGCAAGGCAATGCTGGTAACTGTGGATGTTCTGAAGGCAAATGCAAAATGCTCTGATTCTCTCTCTCTCTCTGTCCTTAAAACACAGTACCACTGACTGATTTCAGATTACATCATATATTAGTCTCTGTTTTCAGGCTAACAGAAACGTGTACTTTTGATCTTGCAGCTGGTCAGGAAGCCAGAGCAATAAAAGATATTATACATGTAAATTCTAGCCATTAACTCTGATCTCAAAACAATAGGAAGAATTCCTTCATTCAGACATCTCCTCTGAGGTTTGAGATGTAATTTTCTTACATTTAAAAAGAACAAGCATGTGGCTTACATTAATGTTTTAATGACAGAATTATCTACAAAAGTCTGTAATATTGGAAATCATTCCATGTTGTGCAACCTATAAAAAAAGATGTGGCAGGTAAATCAAAGAAAGTCATTGTTCCACTGAATTCAGCATTCATTACACCTATCATTGAGTGCAATGCCACCTTTGGCATGTAACCAGCCAGGCATATCCGACAACCGTAATATCCACAGAGGTTCCCAGTAAACCACTACATGGTGTATGTAACATGTCCTAAGCAGACTATATCAAGGCCCTATCCATGCAATCTGTCTCTTGCATGCTTTGGAGGGGAGGTGTATGGCTGCTATACAGGGTTGTGTCAGACCCCACTGTGGACCTCCTGCTTGTCCATGAAACAACTAGCACCAGAATTACCGGTTTTCTAGACCTATACCTTGCCTGTGGTATAAATGGGACATGCTGAAGAGACAGGTATATAACCCAGAGACTACATCCTATATGTAACATGATCCCCATCCATGTGAAACAGAGTTCCACCCTAATGCAAATCAAGTGCAAGTTACACAATTGGGTGGGGAACAGGACAACCATACCTGATTTAGGACCAATGCCTCTAATGGACACAGGGAAACTGGAGATGGTTCATCTCTCACATACCAGCCTGTAGATGTTTCAGCACCCAAAACCCTGCTTACACATATCCAGGGTATCAGACTTTGTCAGAGTTTAGGGATACATGGCTAGGCTTCAAGAAGCCCTTGTGTTTGTTAGCCTATTAAACACACATGAACCTATGAGCCCATGAACCTATAATGTTTTACCTTTCTGATTACATTTTTCTTCTATGCTGACATTCAATCCTGTGCTCTGACATTGATGGTTTGATTGTAGATGTGTAGGCAAGTGAAACATAGACATTTCATTGAGACACCTTTCATTGTGTGACTACACAGCCATTACAACAGCATCCATGGTAACGTACACACATTATATGATTTTTAGCTCATTATAAATGTTAATGTACAATATTTGTAAATGACCAGTACAAGTAGTATGTGAAAAGCAACAATGGATGATACAAATTCATATTAATGTAGATAGCCACCATGTGCATCTGATGCATAGCTTTATTTCCTGCATCCGTGAGAAAGATGACAAGGATGTGGCACAGGTATCATCACTTGCACAGGGTGTTGTGTGGAGGTGCAGGAGGCCTAGGCTGACCCAATAGGTTGGCAAGCGTGTGTGAGTCAGGAAGGCAAGCAGGCAAGATGGACCATGGAAATGTGGTGTGTGTGTCTGTAGGTGACCTGAATTTGACAGTGGTGCGTGTGAGTGTAAAAACAGCCAAGCTCAGTGTTAGCCCTACATGTCTGTATGTCAGACAGCTGTGAGCTGTGCATGGTAGAGCTGACAGTTCATCGTCTCCACCCCCGAACATGTGAACTGGCTCTGCCAGGAGTTGCACTGACACCTCCACGCCGAAGGTCAGATGCTGAGCTACTACCTGAAGGTGACTGCTGCCTGCTGGGAACGTGTCCTCCATGGGAATGCCCAGGACCATGAGCTCATGGGCTGCCACTTATTGGTGTGGATAAAACACTCCTATCTGGAGTGTTGGATGTGCTGCCACTATGGGAGCATGATTGTGCATGGCCATGTTGACTCTCAGCAGATGTATTTGCTGACCTACGTCCACGAGATTGACGTTGAACTCCAACCAGATTTTCCATCACAGATAATGTGCATTCCAAGACAGATAGTGTGTGATCTGTCTGAGACCTCCATCTTTCCACTCCATCAGTCAACCTTTCCAGATATCAGGAACATGATGGAGGCAGTCACAGACGTCAGACTGTGCTGCATCCATAACCCTGAGTATTCTTCAGGAGTTCCTTTCAGAATGTGCCTGTGCCTCCATGGTGGCAATAAACATATGCTGAGTGACATGTGATGAGACACCTGCAACAGGTGGTGGAGGGACAATAGGCCTCCTATCAGCACCCCTAACAATCTGCCTGTGTGGAACCTCGCCAACCCTATGGCTATGGGCATTGTCATAACTCACTGCAGCCACAGTAGCCACACTTCCCTGTTCAATGTCCCCACCCTCCAACTGTCCAATATCTGAGGCCACAGGGGATTGGGTATATGTAGGCAATCCAAATTGTAGCTTGCTACAGAACCCCCCCCCCACCATGCCCCAGGATTCACACTCCTCATTGTAGCTTGCTACAGACCCCCCACCATGCCCCAGGATTCACACTCCTCATTTCTTGATACACTGGAAAGTATTAGGGTACAACCCAACACCCTAATAATGGATGATTTCAACTACCCCACCATTAACTTGGAAAACTACTCATGTACCAACTCTTTTGCTCAACAATTTCTAGAATTCATAAATTCCAACGCCTTGGATCAACTTATTCACACCCCCACCAGGGGCAGCAATATCCTAGACCTGGTCATTACCAACATGGGAAACCGGTGTTCCACACCAGAGGTCAATTCCTCGTTGGTCAGATCCGACCACAAGCTAATCAGCCTAGAAATCCACATACCCCCCACCCCCAATTACAGAAACCATTGTAAAAAACTTCTCCAAAGCCAACTTCACACTTCTTAAGACAGAAGTGGCAAACTTCATGACACCCATGCAGATGGACAATAGAGGTATGACTGCCGAATCCTACACAAATGCACTTTATAAGCACTTACACGAGTGCATGGATCATGCTATCCCTAACAGAACCAAGATGTTATCCTCCAAAAAAAGGAAGCCATTCTGGTGGTCCTCTGCCATAAGCAAACTCTAAAACAGAAGAAAGAAACTGTTGCAAAAAAGAGTAAAATCCCATGACTGGAGGAACTCACTGGTCAACCTCAGTAAGAAGCTGAGATCCCTCATAAAATCCTCCAAAGATAGTTACGAAAACAAAATTGCCACTGACTCTAAAGACAATCACAAAGCATTCTATAGCTATGTCAAGAATCAAAATAGGAACACTCAGATCTGCTCTGAGTTACAGCACAATGGCACTAAATATACAGAACCAACTGATATTGCCAACATCCTAGCAGATAGGTTCAGTGCTTACTTTACCCCCCCTAGAGGGCCCATCTCTATACCGGAGGAATGCAAAGTTCCTATAATCATGGCTGCACAGGTAAAAAACACACTCTCCAAAGCCAAGAACACAGCATCCATGGGACCTGATGAGTAGAGGGGAACAATGACCTCTTTTTTTCTGGATGAGAATTCTTTTGTGATGAGATGAGCCACATAGAAGGATAAGCTTTACAATCCACATACAATTCATGAAGGAGAGATATCAATTTCTAGCTGTATTCTTTAAAAAATCTGGCCATTAACGCATCTAATCTGGGTGCCTTCCCTGATGTAGGCACTTTAAAAGCTACAAATATCTCCCCTTTAGGTATTTCCTTTACCAAGTTTTCAGCCTCTGCTATTATTAACCCAGAAAGAATTAATGTCCGCACTATGTCCTGAAACTCCTTTCCATCACCTTGTGCCCCAAATATTGCCCTTAGTTTTCCCTTGCCAATATTTTAGTAATTCACTCTTGATTTGCTGACTACTAAAGGATCCTTTAGGCTTAAAACTGCCATTTCTCCATTTTTTTCTCATTACTTATAGACAATTATTTTTTCGTGACATAATGCCTTTCATCTAGAAAAAAATATTTATATTATTCTCATTTTTCTTGATAATCTGATAAGGTAAATTCCTAAGCATCTTCTTTTCTGAATTTATTGCATGCATAATTTATTTTCCCACTCTTTGTGTTTTTGTAGTTGTGACTTGTGTCACTGAAGAAAGCATGTGTATAATTTTGTTGGAATTATTCATGCAAGCTGTTATTACCACACTAGTCATAAAACACACTGCACCTATTTTAACTTCTTCAGAATGAAAATTCTATTGTGTCTTATGAAGAACTTCATTAAAATACCCAGAAAACATTACCAGTGTCCTATATGTTTAAAGAAACCACATACATGCCTTAATGAAATCTTTCTGCTGTATAATAAAACTTGCTTGTTTATAAAAGTAACACAACAATTGCCTTTAGATAGTGAGTATTTTGTTATGCAGTGCAACATTTATCATGCTATTTTGGCCAGACCATTGGCATAGAGCAGGATGTTCAACAATGCCATTGGTGATTAAGTACAAGAAGGGGGTTCTGGGAACTGGGACACCAAGGGGTTAAAGCAGAGGAAGCTACCTCCGCACTAGGGGACATTCACTGGATCCTTCTGTGTAATAGTCTCTCATTTAGTCAGGAAGGTTACTTATATCCTTTGGGCTGTCACACAGATAGCATACTGGCAGGGCACATCAGGAAGGAATACACAGAAGTGAATATATCACAGTGATGACGCAGCATGCAGGTGTAAACAGGAGAAAAAAGCTGTACAGTCCCTGTCATACATCCTTCAGTTATTTCACTGACAGACCAATCTATGGAGGGGGACAGGACTTAGTAGTTTGGAATGCTGGGACAAAAGTGACAGAGGCCATTCTATGCCAGACAGTAGAAGGGGTATTATGTTGGTGCAACTGCTATATACGCGCACACACACACACACACACACACACACACACACACACACACACACACACACACACACACACATATATACACACATGCAAAAAGACACACACAGACACACACATACACACACACACACACACACACACACACACACACACGCACACACGCACACACATATATACAGAGAGAGGGAAAGAGAGTGAATGACATGCATTTCATCAAGTTGGTATTCATTGAATCATGGATCAGCAAGCAATATTTTTTTACATCTGTGATCCCAAAAAAGCAACAAAGATCTTGCTTTTACGTGGTTCACCCTATACCACCCTGACATGGTAAATTTCCTTGGTGATTACAATGGTTAAATTATATTATAGTCGAACTTCAACAGTTCAGTTGCTATATAATTGCAAGAGTTACCCTCTTTCTCTACAGTAGTGAGACTGTGACATTAGTATATTTAATTTCCAGGGGTGTGGGAAAAGAGATTCGCCTCCACATTTTTTAAGTGATCGCAAATGTAAGCTGTTCATTTACATTTGCAATCACTTTAGTTTGGTGTTTTTTTTTTGGTAAATGTCTGTGATCACTGATTAACTTTTTGTATATATTGTGTTGATGAAGGTTCATTGTCAATGTAAAGAAATATAATCAGATATTTTATATATATATATATATATATATATATATATATATATATACACATATATAGATAGATATGATGAGATACATTCCTTTGGTTGAAAGTTTTGTTGGTTGAAAATAAAAAAGCCATCATGTGTGATTAAAACTCATCTGATCAAACTTGCAAGCTTTTTTAGCTGTGTGAGATCACAGTACAGCAGGGATGAGGGAATCTGCCCTTTCTCACCACACTGCAATTACAGAGTCTGAATATATAATTTGCTGGAGGTGTGGGGAGTGTGTGGGAGGCTTGACCCTCTGCAAAAATAAATAAAAATGTTCAAAAAAATGTTTTTTGATAAGTTTTTCTTTTAAGAATTTGTGGTTGACTAGTTTAGGGTCAATGTTTTGCTTGGTTGAGGAAGTTAGAATCATTTCATCAATTTTATGTGTGTGTGTGTGTGTGTGTGTGTGTGTGTGTGTGTGTGTGTGTGTGTGTGTGTGTGTGTGTGTGTGTGTGTGTGTGTGTGTGTGTGTGTGTGTGTGTGTGTGTGTGTGTGTGTGTGTGTGTGTGTGTTGTATTTTTGTCATGCTTATTTGGTATATTAGCAAATGCTGTGGATGACTTTGGTTACTGTAAAATTGTCACTGTGTTCTGAATGGATCAGTGATGCAGGCATTTTATGTTATCAGACCTGAATGGCTAGGAATCTAAGCATGTTATTAATCTTAGGATGACAAAGCTAAATGTCTTAATAGCTTGGGGTTAAGTCTCAGGCAAAGCAATGCTATTTTCTCATTTTACATTTCCTCTGTTTTGTTATTCAGGAGAATGTCATAGAGATTATCAAAGCAAAACACACTTGTTCATTATCGTCTAATCTTGTATCGCCATCATTTTTCATCTATGATTATGTCATGATATCAGTGTCAGATCTGCTCACTGAACTCTTTTTTTTTTTGCAGGAACCTTGCATGATGGATGGAACACTTTGCATGTTCAAAGGTTTTTGAGCTATATGCAAAAATTAGTGACAGTACAAAATGTTACAACAATATTTAGCACATGCACTGTATTAATTAGTGAAGATCATTCATTCCTAATAAAAATTGTTCATTTCATTGTCAGATGTGCCGATGACATTTTTAGTGCTTTGCTCCATTGGTGGTGGTGGGGGGGTGCTACACTCCTGAGTGTGTTGTCCTTTGGATGAGATGTTCAACTGAGATCTCAAACTAAAGTATTTTCTTATTCCAAATACTCCCATAAGAGTTTGCTATATGGTATACCTGGCATACAGCAGGTGTTGTGATAACTATAAGACTCTTCCTCTGTAATGATGGATGGCATTATGCGGGTCTATATTAAATCAGCGAATGTTGATTTATCGACCTCATGTAAGTGAAAGCTTGCAATCCCAAACACTCAGAACAGCGATTTTTTTCCCAGAGAAAAAAAATCCCTGTTCCACAAAAATAAATAAATAAATAAAAACTTCAAAACATTATATAAAGTAGAGGGCTTTGCCCCTCACACCTCCCGATGTGGATGCTGTACCCCCCATACCCCTACTTAAATATACCAACTCCGAGATCGCACTTCAGTGACAAGAACTGCAAAGTAACAGAGGTGGCCAAGTGATTTCTATCCCTGGGAAAGAAATCGCTTGTATGCCGTTTTGCTATTTTGCTGTTTCATGCTTTCAAGTTCAATCAAGATGCATTTGTAGGATTGCATCTTTGATTATATAATAGGAACCCGCATTTCTCACTTGTGGTCCACATAAGTATGTACTATTCTAATAGCAATGTCTTTTACATCACAAAAAATTACCTTTCAGCATGGACATGTTCATTAATGTCATTTATTTATGATTTGTAAATGATGCACTTTAGAAAACTGTAAAGTTGAAAACTGTAAAGTTGTCATGTATGTTAAGTTATTAACATCAATAATTGTATTCAGGAATTAAATGTTACATAAGGAAATTACTACTAATATGTGTATTTCAGCATGCAGCTTTGCACAGATATTTGAAGACAAATCAGAAGTTCTTTCTTATTTTTTCTGTTTTAATGGCTTCTCTCTTTGGTTTACTAGTGTCTACCATCCATTAAAGCTAGTGATATATTTTGAGAGATAGTATTAGTTTCTATTACAGTGATATATTCCTATTATCTACAGTAACTAAAAGCTGAGCATTTTACCGTTAATGAGTATTAATACCAAAGTAAAGCGGTATGTGTTCTGCACAACATTGTAACATAATGTGCCAAAGTAAAGCTGTATGTGTTCTGCACAGCATTTTAATATAATCTACCAAAGTAAAGCTGTATGTGTTCTGCACAACACTGTAACATAATGCCCACACAATAAGTAACCATTAGAACAATATTCATTTTTTTATGAATCTGAATGTTTTAGAAATATATGTCAGAGTGTCTCAAATTGTTCATTCCATTGTGCACATGCAGAAAGGCTGTTTTCATTAATTCTGTGTAGCAGTTTGTTTAAATGCACTAATATACTGACTCTGTTGCAGCTTTGAATAAGGCACAGATTTAAAAAAGACATTAGAAATGTATTAAAATTATTTTACTAAACAACAGTTTTCATTATAATTTTAAAGATTAGCAATTATCTAGAATCTCACATTAAGCCTCCAATGAATGTTTTAGTATGTACTTCAGACATTTTACCATTAATAATAACAGGGACAGTTTTTTGAAGAATTTTAGCAGATGTATTTATTTGCAGGTATTTGTATTTTTCAAGAGATTTTGTATATTTCCAGCAATGATACAAATATTATGGGTGTACACATTGAAAGAAACATTTTTTCATGTAGGTAAAGACTAGTTACAGCTTGAATAAAGTACACATGATAATAAATATTAGTCAGATTGCAGGTATTATAGAAAATCCAATGTATTTGTGTCAGAAGAAAAAATTCAAGCGAGTCACATCTGCCTCAGATGATGAAAAACTTCTTTATTTGCAGCTAACCAGATTACAGCAGCATGTTGGCCAAGATGATCTCAATCTGATCAGCTTGTTTACTGGCATCAACTTTTATACTTTCCTGTTACTAGCCAAAATAGCTTTTGTTACATTTCTAACAGTTGACAATTGGCTATGAAAAACATTTAGGATGACAATTTACCTCAGAAAAGAATGCTTTACCTCAAAACCACAGCTAGTGTAGAATGTTTACCTCAAAACCACAGTTAGTGTAGAATGTTTACCTCAAAACCACAGTTAGTGTAAAATACTTAGTTCAACAGTGGTAGCTGGAATTTTCCAGAGCCTGCCTCAGTAAATTAACTCTTATTCAGAAGTATAGAAAACAGATGTTATTCGAGTTCATAAGCAAACTACATCTATCATAGGTAAAGCCCATCTTTAATAAACATGGTTCAATGACTTTTCTTACCAACACTTCAGCAAATAGCATATTCATTTTGCTAGATGGGAGAAAGAGACAACAGTATGTTTTAAAACTTTTTCTCTTAACATTTCCCCCCTCAAAACACTTTTATTTGTCTTTTTATTTCAGCAATATATGGTAAAAACAAAATTTTTCTTTGCATACATTACTTCATTTGCAAGACAAACTTTTAAACTTCAAAACATTTGCAAAAGTCACATTTCAATGTATTCACTTTCACCAGTCTCTTGCAACTGCTGGTACATCTTTTCGTAACAGCAGTATCAACCAGTCTTTGTAGAAGACCTCTGATACAGGGTATACAACAGCAACCACATACCACCATGATAGCCACAGCGACTCAGACGGACACCAGGAAACTGCTGATGAGATGACTCCATTTTCCAAACCATGCTTGTAGAAAGTCTGTGAAGGGATTATTTACCCCAGAGTTCTCTGCCAATTCTTCGGATAACATTTCCAAACCTTTCAAAGCTCGAGTGATGCTCCCATCAGGGGCAGTGTTATTCGGAATATATGTACAACAGAAAGTCCCAAACATCCTGCAAACTCCTCCTTCTTTGGCCAGGAGCATATCCAACGCAATTCGATTCTGCCATGCCACCTGCGAAGTGGCCTCCAGTTGTTCAGCAATTCCTTTTAATGCATCTTTGGTATAGTTCACAAAACGCTGCTGGTTATAGTAAATGTAGTTGATCCAATCTACATTACATTCTTATTGGGTTGAATCCAGACAAAGCTGGATGCAAAACCAGCCGCTATTTGGTTTATTGCTTTGTATTCATCAGGCACGCCTCTTGGTACGCCAATGCTATCGATGTAGACACTGCTATCGAAGGATTGCTTCGGTGCCTCTCTTTTTCTCTTATTCAACCACTTCTGCTTTATTTCAGGTTCTCTTACAAAATTGCTTGCTGGAACTGGGAAAATGTAGAATGGCAGAATTAACTTTGCAAGTGCACAAGTTCCCTTCCAGGGAATCATAAGCCTTGATCTGAGTTTGTTGTCTCCACATAACCACCATACGTCTGACAAACTATGAGTTTGGTTCTCCAGAAATGGATTCTCATTGCCATTCACAGTAACATTGCAATAATTCTGTCCCATATTGCCATAATTCTTTCCTGTGCCATCTCTGGAAATGCACATATATGAACCTGGATAGGAAATCGCTGCAGGCAGTTTCTCAACTTTGCTTATGACTGGAAAATGCTGGATTTCATCTTTGCATTTATCTTCGGTTTTGTTGAAGAATAACTTTAACAGACACGTCAGATTACCTTCAGCTTGCATCAATGGGACTGTCGCTAATTGCTGTTTACCTTCAGCACAAGAAACACAGTTCTCATGATGTGCCTCTCGGGTACTATATCTAACCCAAGATAGCCATTCATTATGGTGTACGAATCCTGTCTCGAGTAACAATTGTTCTTCTTCTGTGAAGGCAAAATCTGCTTTACTTGTAGCATTTTTAAGGCTTTGTACTTTAAGTTGGAAAGTCCCCAAAGGATCAGTTCCAATTGGAAGAGACACTCCAATTCCATAAACTCCTGAATCACTTTCTTGTGGTGACACAATGGTTATAGTAATTACTTTGGTACCTTGGAAATGCGCAATTTTTATTCTTTGTTGCCTGCTTTTATCTTTCTCCAGTATCACTGCACCACTTGTTTCCCAACCATTCACATCTGTTGTCCACCAAACATCTGACCAGGACGTACAGTCTCTTTTGCACAAGTATTTTGCACAAGTCAAGAAATCATCCCTGTTCCATTTAGCACAGTCCAAAATTCCTTCACAAAGTTTTACCTTGAACAGAGTAGTAACACCTGTTGGCGCTTGCAGCACCACCATTCCTTTTTCTCTCACAACTGTTCCTTCTCGTATGGACATATTTACTTTTGCCACCAAAATCATCACGTAACAGTTCAAGTACCAGTTGAACATGGCCATCCTTCCTTTGTAGTCAGACTTTGCATTCAGGGGTCCAGTGGAGTCTGACCAACATCAATGATAGAAGGAAAAGTCTTGAGTTTTTTACAGTGGGTGATATGAATCCACAAAGTCCTCTCTGCAATCTTTACAGTCGTAGGTGTTGAGATAAGTACTTGATATGGGCCTTCCCACCTGGGGGATGACCAGTTCTTTCTCTTCACAATTCGGATCCACACCCAGTCCCCGGATGCCATGCTTAACAAGGCTTCACCTCTGGAATCTGCAAAGGAGTCATTGGTTACAAGAGACTTGACATTTAGCAGCTTCTTCATATAATGCGCCAGATCCTCACCCCCCCCTCATGTTCTGCTGGCAACAATCCTTGCCACTGCGGGACGTAATATGGTCTCCCAAACAAAAGTTCAAATGGTGTAAGTCCTTTGTAGGAGGGTGAGATTTGCATGTACAGGAGTGCCAATGGAAGGCACGCAGTCCTGGATCTATGTGTTTCTGCCATCTGTTTGCGGAGCTTACTTTTCAAGACACCATTGTCTCTCCACCAGTCCAGCTGACTGCGGATGGTAAGCACAATGGTACTTGAGATCAATTTGAAACACTTGACCCAACCTCTGAACAATCTGGTTAACAAAATGAGACCCATTATCACTATAAATGCACCTTGGACGGCCAAATCGGGGAATTATTTCTGTTGTTAAAAGCTTAGCTACTGTGTGTGCATCAGGATGCTTTACTGGAAAAGCTTCTACCCACTTAGAAAAAGCATCAATTATGACTAGACAAAACTTTTTTCCCTCTGAGGGTGTCAACTCAATAAAGTCCATACAGAGTGTGTGGAATGGATATGGAGGGGTAGGGAATGCCTGCTGAGATTTCTTAACTCCCCCTTGAGCATGATACTTTGCACATAATAAACAAGATAAACAGAATTGCTTTGCATAAGTTGAAAATCCTTTACACCAAAACACCTTAGACACTATTTGAACCATTGTCTGTACTCCTACATGGGCAGGTCCATGGCTAACCAATGCAGCATACCTAAAAAGGTTTGAGGGTAATACCATTTTGCCGTCTGATGCCCTATACAACCCATCCTGTTGGGTAATACCATATTTCACCCAACAACATTTTTCCTTCTGTGTTGTCAATGTTTGCATTACTTTTAATGTCTCTAAGTCTAAGAGGTGTCCGGGCTCTAAATCATTGCCATGTAAAAGCAAATCATTTTCTTGAGCTGCCTTTTTTGCAGCCATATCAGCAAGGGCATTTCCCCTGGAGACAGGATCTTTTTTGTTAGTATGTGCGGAACATTTACATATCGCTATCTGGAGTGGTAATTGCACTGCATCTAACAACTGTAAAATTAAATCTCTGTGATTTATTGGTTTGCCTGTCGCAGTAACCATTCCTCTATTCTTCCATTGTTGGGCGAAAACATGCACAGTGGAGAAAGCATACTGACTATCTGTATAAATTGTCACTTTTTTACCCTCCCCTAAGGTACAAGCTCGAGTCAAAGCCACTAACTCAGCTGCTTGTGCAGAATAAATGTTTGACAATCCTTTTGCTTCCAAAACTTCAATTTCTGTGGTGACAGCATGCCCTACTAGTGTTTTTCCTACAGTGTCCTTCTTTGCTGATCTGTCTACAAACAAAACAAGACCAGAATCTACCAACGGTATATCTGTCAAATCTGGTCGGGGAAGTACTTTGTTATGAATGCTCTCTAAACAAATGTGTGAAGTACCTTCTTCTGGAGTCAGCAAAAGTGTTGCCGGATTAAGAGTAGTACATCTTTCTATGGTCATATGTGGCTGTGTTTGCAGCACTGTCATACACGACAAATGTCGACTAGGAGATAAAAAGGTTATCTTATCTTGCAAAAGTATAGTAGCTACTGAATGTGGAACTCACAATTTTAATGGGTGAAACAAAACTAATGATGCTGAGGCTTGCACTGCCATGGCGGCTGCCACTACAGCTTGAACACAATGTGGCAATGCCCTTGCAACAGGATTTAATCTGGAGGAATAAAAAGCTATCGGTCTCTGTTTATCCTCATGTACTTGTACCAGAACCAAAGTCATATATCCTCCCTTACAATCAACCATTTCTACAAACTGCTTAGAATAGTTTGGAAAACCCAAAACAGAGGATCCTGCTATCAATTGCTTAATTCTATTAAATGCTTGCATTGCCTTATCTGTCCACTGTATATTACTTTTAACTGCCATGGGAGTGTCATAGATCAGTGCGGTCAATGGCCCTACTTCTTCAGCATAATTAGGAATCCAACTTCTAAAAAAATTAGTCACACATAAAAGCTACATCATCTCCCGCTTAGTCGTAGGCATAGGTGCTTCAAGAATTGCTTGTTTTCTTTTATTTTCCAATTGTCTACCTTCCTGCGAGACTAAATAACCCAAGTACTTTACTTGTGCTTTCCACAGTTATAACTTTTCTTTATTTACATTATGTCCTTGCTCAGCTAAAAAACGAAGAAGGGCTAGGGTATCCTTTTTACAACTTTCCTGCGTGGGTGAGGCCAATAAAATATCATCTACGTACAACAGGACCTGGCTTCCCTCTGGGGGAACAAACTGAGCTAAATTCGCAGCCATTTCTTGTGCGAATATTGTCGGGCTCTCACAATAACCCTGTGGCAATCTGGTGTATGTGTATCTTTTACCTTGGAAAGTGAATGCAAACCAAAATCTACTCTCCTTGTGTAATGGTATGGAGAAAAAAGCATTGCTTATATCTATGACAGAAAAATATCTGTGCTGAGGTAGTAAATCATTAAGTAATGTATAGGGGTCAGGGACCACCGGTGCTTTTGGGATCACAGCTGAATTAACTGCTTGTAAACCCTGAACCAACCTCCATGACCCATCCAGTTTCTTTAGGTTCTTCGGGAATTTGTGGGTAAATTGGAGGGGTCACAACATTTCCTTGAGCAGCTAATAACCCACCCTGCTGTACAGATCCCACATCTTCAGACTGATATTGAGGAGGTTTCCCCGGTATGGCAGCAGCAATTTCACCATACGGTGGGGTGGTTGCCTGCCTTTGTACTGCACAAACTGTGTGCTCATCCTCTTTATCTAAAAATAAAGCTACTTTTCCACTTGGCACCAGTGATCCCTTTTGATTTATTTTCTCTTTTTCCTGACACTGTTTTTCTTTTATAGCTCGTTTATTTGCTTCTTCTAATCATTTTTGTGCTTGGGGAAATCCCAATTGTCTTTGCTTTTTAGTTCTAGTTCCTGCATCCTTTTTCAAATCTCTAACCAATTTTGCACAGGCATTCTTATTCAGTGTACCATCAAAACCATATTTCAACTTCCACTTTCTCAAAAATTTCACATTATTTTTGTTTAAACTTTTCATATACTTAGCATCAACATTTAAACAGGCATCACTCTCACACTTGCAGCAACTTGAACCCATGTTTTCCTAGATTTCTTATTTTAGGACTGTATATTTTAGGACTGCATCAAAATTATTTTTACAGGGCTTATTACAAAATGGGGCTATCTTAACGGGGATCCTAACAAAATAACAGGTAATCCTAACAAAATAACAAGTAATCCTAACAAAATAATCTTAACAATTATTCCTACCCACCCTTAACTAAAATAAAACCCCTTTTGACAAGGTTAAATTAAATTAAAAGAAAATTGTTTTCATCCTACCTGAACCAGATGAGACTCAGTTTGCCCTTTTTGGTTCGGAAACCGTCCCTCAGATAGGGATCAGAGAGCGGCCGGCCTCTTTCCAATGACAAATCAGTCAGAGGGCTTTCCGTCGAGGGAATCTTAAGATGAGAAACCCTCACCTGCGCAGGTTTTTCGGTCTCTCTGTTGGTCTGATCCTTATCTTCGTAGATGTTTCCAGTCCGAAGGACCAAAATGTCAGAAGAAAAAATTCAAGCGAGTCACATCTGCCTCAGGTGATGAAAAACTTCTTTATTTGCAGCTAACCAGATTACAGCAGCATGTTGGCCAAGATGATCTCAATCTGATCAGCTTGTTTACTGACATCAACTTTTATACTTTCCTGTTACTAGCCAAAATAGCTTTTGTTACATTTCTAACAGTTGACAATTTGCTATGAAAAACATCTAGGATCACAATTTACCTCAGAAAAGAATGTTTTACCTCAAAACCACAGCTAGTGTAGAATGTTTACCTCAAAACCACAGTTAGTGTAGAATGTTTACCTCAAAACCACATTTAGTGTAGAATACTTAGTTCAACAGTGGTAGCTGGAATTTTCCAGAGCCTGCCTCAGTAAATTAACTCTTATTCAGAAGTATAGAAAACAGATGTTATTCGAGTTCATAAGCAAACTATATCTATCATAGGTAAACCCCATCTTTAATAAACATGGTTCAATGACCTTTTCTGACCAACACTTCAGCAAATAGCATATTCATTTTGCTAGATGGGAGAAAGAGACAAATAACAGTATGTTTTAAAACTTTTTCTCTTAACAATTTGTTTATTCTGACAAGATTTGAACAGACATTCATCAAGAACATAGCTTGGTTTGCTTTTATTATCTGGAACCTTTGTAAATCTTCATATGTATAACCTGAGTTTATAAATGAATTAAAAATAATGTATAAAGAAAAGTGAGGAAGTGGTACTGATGTATGTATGACTTTAGTAACATTTGTTGCTTTCTAACAGCAGTCATTTAGAATATCCTGCAAGTGACATGAAGTTAATATTGAGCAAAAATACCATAAACATTATTGACCAAAAGAGTCTCACCGTCTTATGGTTGCAGTCATAGCACAGCTTTGAAATGTAATCAGAAAATAAGTGCTTTAGGAATGTTTTGTTACATTGCTCTCAAGAAAAAATTAAACAAAAGCTTTTGCAGAAATGGTATTGAGGAATTTGAAATTATTTCACATAAAATAAAGACTGGTTATGCACAATATTACTGATGAATATATCATCATTACTGACAAGGCAGAATATCAGAAAAAAAAGTTAGCTAATACAAAAGTATTATAAGGTCATTAAAACAACACTGCTATTTTTATGCTGTATTGTGTCAGTGAATTCTCAGTGAGCATGCATAACTTGAATAAAATAAATGGCAGTCATAAATGTTTCAGTCTTAAAGCATGCAAAACATAATAAATGTATGTTATTTATGTATTTATTTGTTTTGTTTTGTTTACTGAGAAAGTCCAGGTGGGTAATGGTCCCTTTTAGTGGAGGCCCAGGGAGAAAAGCTCCATATACATAAAGATGAAGAACAATATGTTGCACATTTTCACATTCTATGCAAATACTAAAACATTATCCCAGGAATTCATTAAAGTGCCTAACCCAAACCATAATACATGTGCTAGAAAGATTCTTGTCTCACGTTGTGCCCAATTGTGATTCAGAGACATGTTTGCCGTCACAAGGTAAGACCTCATTATCAGCTAATTTGCATGTCTCTGAATTGTATTAAGTACTGCAATGTGCAAAGGTAATTGTTGAGCTGCACATTGCAGTAGTGACGTACTGCTCATTCAGGCAATGCATCCTCCCCAGTGATGGTGTCACAAACATAAGTACACAAACACACACACACACACACACACACACACACACACACACACACACACACACACACACACACACACACACACACACACACACACACACACACACACACACACACACACCACAGTCCCTGTACTTGTCCCTACCCTAACTGCCCTCTCCCTGTTCCCCTCACTCCTTAATATTTGAGGTGCCATTACAGCATCTATCTATTAGGCCCTGGTGGTCTAGTGTATCCCCAACCTTCCAATCCCTGTTATGATGTCAGTGCCATTATTCCACTTCATGTTTTATTTCATCCCTGGTGTCAGGTGGCTCTCTTCACCACCAGCTCCCTCCCTGTACTGCTGTAAGTGCTATTATGGCATTTTAAAGAGTATTCCATGGTGTTTACTACATCACCCACCCCAATCCCTAAACTGTCATTGGTGTCATTTTGGAACTTTAAGAGTGATTCCCTGTGTCTAGTGGTTGCCCCCACCATATTTGTGATTGGTGATTGACCACAGCCTTTTGGCTGTATTCAATACTCCAGTGTGGTGGGGCGGGCTATGCTACTCTACATGGCTGAGGGATTTCTTGAATCTCTCAGTCATATAGATGCCTTCCTGGAGGTATTTCCTGGGAGAAAGCATATGACTAATTAGGAAAGGTTTCTCTCCCAGAATGCCTCATTACCATTCAACATTGCCATGGGGCCAACTCTTCGTAGTGCTGCATGTCTTTGTCTTGGAGGACCATGCATCACTAAGTAAGGATGGTTGCTAAATTAGTGGAAAAGTACCATGATGTATACATGAAGGTGTACGTGTCACAGCACCTTCTTGATCTCTCCCCCTAAATGTACCTAATAGTAATACATAGGACATTATACATTTGTATTTAACAGTAAGACATAGTAAAACAAAACGGCTTACAAATGCACTTAATATATATTTGTAATAGTACACTGGAGGAGTGTTTAAACAATACTACACTTCCATTGCTGAGGTGGTTGAAGAGAATTTTAAGTACAGCACTTGTTATGGTGGTAGTGTGAGCTGGTAGGTTTAAAGAGTGTATAGATGAGAAGTGGGAGAGGCTTGGAAATGGAAGTCTAGTACTAGTAATAGTTTACAGTTTTTGTTATATATGGCAAGTAGTAAGATCATTTTATAGAAATGATAGAGTGTATTAAACAAACACACAGATCTAGTAGACAGAAATGCCAACTAAAGTTGATTTGTCTAATTATGTATTGTCTATTCTTATCCTGGAGTGGAACAGCAACAGCATAGACAAGAGTTAAAGAGGAGATGTTTAAGATTAGTTTTGAAGATGTGATGGTTTTCATTGAGTCTAATTGGAAGTGGGATGGAGTTCTTGGCCTTGCAGACATGGATGGGGTACACAGCCTTTCCATCTATGTTGTTGGACATTTGAAACATGAGGAGATATTTAACACTAGAGCAGAGTTGCCTGCTGGGGTGTACCTTTGTAGTAAAGAGTGCAGGGCAAGGCACTTCTCAGAATGATGCACTACACTATGTGCTACTTGCAGCTGAGTGAGACAGTGATATAGTGAGGTTCTAGCCAATTAAGTTGCTCAAGAACAATGCATTGATGAGAATAGTAAGCTTTATTGGATGCAAATTTAGCTATTTATTGTAGCACTGCTCCAGTCTGCTCTTCTGTGTGGCTGGGGGTTGATGAATATTTGAGAAGCATATAGCAGTGTGGGAAGAACATTGGAGGAGTTGAAGATTGTCCTGCTACTTTCATCGAAATAGTGTTAAGCTCCAGTCAAGATTTTTAGACTTTGCTAAACTTGTAATGGTCTCTAAAACATATGCCCTACTTCATGTTATTAATGTTTGAAAGAACATTAAGGGTAGGGGAAGAAAGAGGAAGGAAAGAGGTAATTGTAAGTAAAACATTTCTTGTTCTTAATACTATTTTTTATAAAACATGACATATATTGCATGTTATACAGTAAAGCTTTTTCTATTATCTTTGTGTGGAATAGGGATACTAAAATAAACAGGTACCCAGTTCTTTCCTTTTTATTTCTTTTTTCTTGTTCAGTTTTAAGAAATGTATGCAATGCAGTATAAAAATAGAAAAAAGCCTAGACAAGGGAGCATGATGTAAGTAAAACTGATATACTTTTTCTTAGTTTTGCATTGGGGAATGACTGGATTAAGGCTTCTGGCTTGATCTAACAACAAGTTTTAAGTGGAAGCAAGTAAATAAAAGAACACTGAATGCAATGAAAAGTTTTCTTTTAACAAATAAATGTTCACTCTGTAACATGAGAAGCTTGCAGCGGAAGGCAACTACTTATCTGGTTCTCCCATTTCTATGGAGATAAACTGATAACAGCAACAACAACAAAATACCTTTCTATCTCAATGGCTAAAATATGTTTTCTGAAAGCATTCAAGCTGTTTTCTATATTTGGGAAAGGAATAAAGATAAGACAAAAACAGACAGCACTTAGTGTAAGTAGAAGCACAGGCTGTACCATGTGTCTTGGCATGGATAACCTCAATTACAGGTCAATTAAAGCCATAGAGTATAGCTGTTAATCTGGGACAATTGTTCCTATTAGTGGAGTTAAACTTCATTATTTGAATATGTACATAGCTTTGTGTGTTTGTATTAAGTTAATAGGTTATGGGGATGTTTTTTGGGGGGGGTGTTTTTGCGTTTAAGGATTTTCATTAAAACAATAAGTCGTGTAAATTGTAACATAGATTCAAATGGATATGACATGAAACAACTGTATAAAAGAAAAACTTGCCAAACATTAGTGTATGTATGTAGCGTAAAAGAGGAAAACTAAACATTAAAAAAAGCTGGTATACTTTATAGATTGGAATAATATCTTATTATCATAGCTGCAACACTTTCCATATTATCTTTTAATGTGAATGGTCTCACAAGTATATACAAAAAAGAAACAGTAATGAACTATATTAAAAATGAAGAGGTGAAATAGATATGGTACAGAAGACACATTTGGAAAGACTGAGCATGTGAATTTGATAAAGAAGGGATTTTGGGATGGTTATTCAGTAGAATATGTGGGACAAAGGAAAAGGAGACTACTAATACTAATTGCTAGAGAAGCTCCAATAGTGATAGAAGAGGATAAAAAAGATAATAATGGCAGATTTGTAGTGCTGAGGGGTTACTGACAAGGGAGGAGTATTATGCTGGCATGTATTTACATTCCACCTAAAACTGCTACAGTGGAGTTTATTATTCTGGGAGAAATCATCACTTCAGCAGGAAATATTACTTATAGGTGGGGACAAGAATTTGATTTGGAGCATTGAGGATGTATCGGGAGGGTCTAGAAGGGAAAATATAACAAAAGAGGATAGATTTTTGAAGATGTGAATTCAATAGTACGAGCTCAGAGCAGATTTACATATTATTCCCTGAGGTACAAAATCTTGGCTAGATAGAAATTCTGTTTCAAAGAAACGTGTGTATTTAATTGAAAGTTTTAATGTGTATCTAACTATTTCAGATCATGCGCTAATAATAACTAAAATAAAAATGCAGGATAATGAAATAAAAATGAAACACTGGCACTTCCCCACCTACCTGTTAAACAGACAGGAATTTAATGACTGGGTAGTGGAAATTATTCAGTAGTTATTAGGGAAGACAGATATTTCTTCAGAAAATATATTTAAGGAGTGGGATAAAATGAAAATGAAGTTCAAAATAGGGTAGAAATAAAAAGAGATATGGTTAAGAAGTAACAAGAATTATTTAGAGGGACTGACAAAAGTTAAATTATTGCAGAATAGGGAAAATCTCACAGAACAAGAAGAGGCACAAATGCAGAGTACTCAGAAGACAATAAGGGCCCACCTAGATAATATCCATAGTTTAGAAAAACTGCTGTTTAGCAACTGTTTTTATGATAATAACTCCAGAGCACAAAAGCTTTTAGCACAATGGCACAAGCAACAGACAGTAGAAAGGGCTGTTGCCAATCTTAGGCTGCCTATAACAGGGAAAGTAACCTGAGGTCATGTAGTGGTATTAGAAATATTTGCAAAATACACAAATAGAGGTAAAACCACAAAAACTCCAAAAAGTGGAAGCGGACAGGTTCAGCAAAGCATGGGCTGTTTATTTAATGTAAGCGCTTTTGGCTAAGGAAATTCCTCAGCCTTCTTCAGACTAAAACAGTAAGTTACTCACAGCAAGACCTTATATATAAAATACCTATACTAATTAAAACAATTAAAATTGATTAACCACTTGGCCAACTTCAAGCCTAGATTTTAAAGGGCTAATACCTGTTAATTACAAGCATTTTTTTACTTTTCTACTAACTAAACAATACAAAATGTATTTTCTAAATAAACAACAGATAAACTTCAGATCTATGAAAAATATCAAGTATATCAAGTGTATCAATTATTTGGTCAAACACACTAAAATATGGAACTCATAAGAATATGTAAATATAAATATCTATAAAATACCCAGTATGACCAGTAAATATGTCACTTAGTAATGATAACATTTGTGACTAATGAAAAGAAACCAGAAATTATTGTAACCATTATTATATCTATGTACATGAAAGATATATATATATATATATATATATATATATATATATATATATATATATATATAGTCTGAAGAAGGCTGAGGAATTTCCGTAGCCGAAAGCGCTTACGTTAAATAAACAGCCCGTGCTTTGCTGAACCTGTCCGCTTCCACTTTTTGGAGTTTTCGTATTAGAAATATTTCAGACTTTTTATAAAAATCTGTATAAAGGAGAGATGTAGAAATAGAAAAAAGTACAAATGGAAATGTTTATGGAAGAATTAAATGTGCTAAGGTTAGAGGTAAGTGAGGTTCAATTCCTAAGAGTTAGGATAGGAGGAGCTGAGATAAAAATGGTGATGTATAACCAATCTACAGAAGAGTTTCCAGCAATATATGTTATTCCTGTTGAACTCTGGAAGCTAGGAGAGAAGAAAGTGATAAAGATCTGGAAGTTTTAACAGTATTTTAAAAGAAGGAGAAGCACCACCATCCTGGTAGAAAGCCGTTGTGGCTGTAATACCTAAAGATGGCAAAGACCCATCAAATCCATTTTCATATAGGCCCATTTCAATACTAAACCATGATTGTAAAGTGTTTATGTCTATAAAGGCTAAAAGAAAGACACTACTTAAAACAGTGTAGTTTGTATCTCTGCAGTCTGAAGAAGGTTGTTGCTCAGTTCTGCAGTTTATACTGCAGCAGTAATATTATCTCAGTTTACTTGGGGGGGTATGGATGCTCATAGGGGATGTAGAAGGAATTAAAAGGCTAAAAATTCTGGAAGTAAGCATGCGAGACTCTGTACCTCTACTTATCATGACAGAGCAGACATTTGAACTTAATTTGTTACAATTATATACTGTAGGGGTTCTAGTTTAGAACCTCAAATTACCTAAAGCTCAGAATTCACATGCTCGAGACCATAATATTGAGTATGCAAAACCATGAACAGCACCAACACTAAAAATGAAAAAAAACCCTCCAAAATATTTAGTAGCAAGCATGAAATTACATGCCCTGACATGAGACATGCAGCACCACAGTAAATAAATCATCCATGTCTGAATGCATCCAATCATACCTCCTTGAAAGTAGAAAACTAAAGAATGTGCTATATTACAATAACATGCTCACACCTGCATATTAATGTGTAATATTAAACCACAACATAAGTAATTAGTGAAGATGCAAGCTAAATGAGAATATGTGGAAATAATAACAATGCCCCCAAATCCTAGCAGTATATCCAAGGTACATGGCATACTAGATCTACAGCTATACCTTTAGCAGTAATACTACAAATTTAAGGAAGTCCTGTAAACTGTATTCAGCCCTATTATCTATAACTTACAAGAACATTGTATAGGTAGGCAACCTGTAGACATTCTCAAACATTGGTCATCTACTCTGTTCTGTTCACTAAGGAGAATAGCCATGACAGATATTCAGTTGGACAAACATCTGCCTAAGAGACAATGAACTATACGATGTCAAGCCTCTACAAAGTTTTGTGCTCATGGTAACATTAGTGTATGCATCACAGAAATGTTCCAAAACTCCACAGGAAATGTAAGAATTGATAGAACTGTAGAATACTGGAATAAACTGAAAATAACTGAAAGAAACTAGAATGAGACTGGAATGAATGTCTTTCCCCGGGATTCAGCAAACTTCCATGCAGGAATAGCTTATTCCTGCACGGAAGGGACTGTTCCCATACAGCACAGTAATGCACCATGCATATTCATGAAGGCGTGCTGCCATGCTGCTGTTAAATGGACACGGCTCTATGTACGAGTGCAAGGGGTGTATCTGAGAGCAGTGCTCTCACAATGCACATGCCCCCTGCACACCAGAATTGTCATTTGGCAATATAAAACGAGCGAGAATGCTCATAATACCCCCAACCCATCAGAGTAAGAAATCTTTGTCAAAGCCATAAGGGACAATCTTCCCTACCAAGGCAAAAGTAGAAAGAATAAGAGATGTAGCATAAGCACATAGTGCACACCTCCCAACCTGTCAGAGTAAGGAATGTGGGCAAAGCCATAAGGGACAATCGTCCAACATAACAGAAAGTTGATATAATAACAGGTTCAGCATTAGCAGGGATATTCTGGAGGGTACAAATAATAAAACACAACAAATATATATTTTTTTATAAATGTGATAAAGTTTAAGCATAGCTGCATGGGTGTGCCCATTGCTTAGCTATGCTTAGTCCAGCTTAAACAGCACAAGAAGTTAAATAGCAAGAGATATGCACCATTAACAGTACTGTAATAGTGTAGTGGCTAGAGCACATGCTTTGTAAATGACCATTCCAGGTTTGATTCCCATTGTAATCAATTTGCATTTTACATGTGAAAGCAATACATAAACATTTGTTTTTATAATTAGCTACTAAATAACATATATTTCTTAACCAGATTATTGTAGTAGATCCAGATGTGAGGTGACAGTTTAATAAAGTTGTGAAACCTCCATATAAACGCAAGTGCCTCATACAGTATAGTCACACATGAATAAATGTAATGAAAGCACATTGGGGGATGTTAGGGACAGTAAACAAATTTATATGTAATGAATGATGAATCAATCACATACAGCAGATGGTTTATAAACTAAAAAAATAAGCAATGCTAAACTTTGCTGACCGGGTGCAAGCACTGTGTACATATGAATACTAAGCAATGAATAGCCCAGCTAAGTGGATTTGCCCATTGGTTAGCAATGCTGAACCTGCCCCATTAAGCACTGCCAACCTTAGCTAAGCAGGTTTGCCCATAGCTTAGCTTAGCTCAGCATATTCAAAACCACCCAATCACAGCAAAGGGTAGGAAATTGGCCATATTTAAACCCTGCAGGTGGGAATACAGCTCATAACTGGTTGCAGCTTCCCACTGCAGGCAGTATGGCAAGTGCTGGTGAGGGCATGTGCTTCTGGGTGCAGCTCTGGGGCATACAGGAGTCCAAGGTCATGGTAGGACTCCTGGTAAAAAAAAAACATGATGAGAGACTGCTGCAGGGCCAGTACCAGGGCTCCCAATATAAAGCAGAAGACAGGGACCATCTCGCCCATGATCTCACCACTGCCACTGGTATCCCTCTGACTGGTGAGCAGGTTTGGCACCACTATGCCGACTTGAAGCGGAGGAAGAAGAAGCTTTTGGATGGGTGGGTCCAAGAAGCAAGGCAGAGGGGTGATGTCCCAGCAGTGTGTAAGTATTCATATCAATAACTATTTACCAAAGTCCAGCCTGTGTATGTGATGGATAGGTATGCCTAAATATTTCGCTATTCCCTTTACAGCTGCAGCTGATTGGGCTGTGAATCAGGAAGACCATGCCAGTAGGTTGCAAAGGCTGTGTCGTGAGGCTGGTGAGTAACAATCCTGCTAGTAGTAGTCATACCAAATAAATATAAAGTAGTAGAAAGTCACCTGGCAGTATAAAAACTGTGTATGGGTTGTACTGAATAAACCAGACAATATGACAGTAATAGTCCCATATAGGTGATATTTAAATAAAACCATAACTGCCTGGCAATAAAGTTCTAAATCCTGGACTGGTTGTGTTTACTCTGGTATTGTATGGCATTTAGTGTTGCATTCAATGAATAGTAATGTTGTGTTAACCACTGTGACCCATACTGTGCTACATAATAAATATGTCTAGGAATGCCTGTATAAGACTGTTGTAAGTACAAGGTTAGGTTGTACAACCAAGAGAAACAGACATAAAGCTCTGATGGAACAAACAACAGTTTCTAAATAGCTCATGCTGATGAAATGTCGATTGTTGTATTTTAGCACACACAGCCATGGTTCGAATCCTGGGAGTGGTACTAAGCTGTATGCATAATCATATCTCTCAACTGTACAGATTTTTGCAGAATGTCCAGATAATTAGCTCATATGTTTGGCCTGTTCCTCTTTCTCCCTGGCAAATCACTGGGATGGTCTCAGAATTGTAGTCACTAAATAATGACATACATTTGAGTGTCAGACTTCTAATCCTTCAGAAAATGTTAATTAAAACAAATTCTGTTACTCTAGCAACTCTCTAAAAGTTTATAAGAGCAATATTCAAAATATGTCCCTATTTGTACCCCAATGTTGTCAAGCTTTGTACAGAGTTTGTGCATTAAGAGATTGAGAGGTATGTGCATAATGTTAACTAGGAATCTGGGAATATGTGTAGAAACAATCGTGCAGTGTCAACAAACATTCCCTCCACAGGTTCACTAGGTAAGAGAAGTAGAATTTAGCTATAAGACAGTTGAAGTATATACTTGTGTACAAACATATCACTGCCCAAACCAAGGCCATAGGGTATTGTAATAATACCTGTAGAGTAATGATTAGACCAATGATCATTAAAGTTGTGAGTACTGCAAGGATATACAAGTTCTTAATTGACATCTTCCCTCCTCCACACCATATATGCAACTATAATCTAAACACATGAATCAATGGGTACATTTACACTAAACCTACTGTTGGGGCATATGTCCTATTGTTCAACAAATATAAAAATGTGTTTCTATTAATGTTCCATGTTGCAATACTATCATTGGTGGCCTGTTGCTATCACTGTAACCTGCATGCCATTGTAATGGCCACTGTGGTTCCATATATGCATGTGTTCTGTTTGCTATGCAACTGTTCCAAATCTGTTGTTTTAGGTTAATGGGAATAGCTATGCATGCTGTTATAACTAATCCTGGAATGTGTTGACTATTACTAACCCACATATGTTTTAAAACTGTAACACCATAGCACATTTAGGAAGGCCGGTCCCAGCAGCCCCACCTCTTCCACCTCATCTGGCTGTGGCACCGGGACCCAGCATGTCTGGGACCCACCCCGGGACCTCCTCGTCCGCTGGTCCTGCACCACCTTTGGGTGGAACTGCCTCAGGGGATGGGGCTCACCCCCCCCCCAGGAGTGGGTGCAGACAGGATCCTGTCACCCAAAGCCAGGTCTGGGGTTTGGTGTGTAGTGAGCTCCAAAAGTAGTTTGGAGATCTGCAATGCCAACTTGAGGGCTGTGTGGTGCAATTAGAGGGTCAGCCTGCCCCTACTGATCATCTGCCAGCACAGCCACCTTTGGGGCAGTGAAGGTGCAGTGGTGACTGCCCATGGGTGGGGACCTCAGTCCCACTGTTTCCATTTGGGGGTTCTTCGGCTTTTGATTTCCAAACACCCCTCCCCATCCAAGGTGTTTACCCCCACATGTGTCATATACCACCCCTGTATGCTGTCTTGTCTGTCTTCCTACCCAACCTACCTCCTCAAATTAACCTACTATCCTTCTGCAACATCCCACTCTCACCTTAAAAAAGGGCAATCTATTCCCCAAAAAAATAAATGTTGCCCCATACATAGCTGTCCATTTTGCACATGTGTGGACACATGTAATCTGGTCTAATTGGCTTCACAACACATTATTGTTGTCCTCACCCCTATCTCAGGGGTTTGAGTGTCCAAATATACCTCCAAATTCAGCATATATATGCACAGCTGTTGCTGTAGAAGAAATGGACAACTATGGATCTTTCCTACACCTGTCCTGCACATCCCTAGCTACTTTCCCTATTGTCTTTCCCTCTTTGTGTCCTCTTTTCACCACTTTTCTATCACCCCTTTTTTCTTTTCTTTTAAAGAAATTAGAGTGGGGTAAGTGGGAGTAAGCACTTTTAAGCAGTAGTAAGCGGGATTAAGCCTGTTTGCATGGTGCTAAGCAATGCCTACACAGATTAAGCACTTTTCAGGCTACCTGTAAGCCTATTTAAGTGGAGGTTAGCATTGCTTACTGCCGCACAAACCCACACAAACCCACTTACAACTGCTTAAAAGTGCCTTACTCACTCTGTATCCAAGAGCCCTTGTACTGCCCAGCAATAAAATAATCAGCCCTGCCCAGTCTTAAACCCAGGACTCTGTATACCATAGACAGTGCAATGTACCACTACTCCATCAAAGCTGTACTACTGAATGCTTTTTTTTTTTTTTTTTTTTTTTTAATATATCATTCAATACAGGTATAGAATACTATGGAACACTGTAGAACCAGCATGTTTATAATATATAAATATACAAATATAGATGTGTATGGTGATAGATGCATATGAAAAGTGTATACATCAGCTATATGTAGCTGTACCTACAAAATTACATATATAAAAATATGTACATAAATATATCATAAAATAATATAATGTGTAGATATATATATCAAACAAGAAATATACTGATACATCAATAGGTATATATATATATATATATATATATATATATATATATATATATATATATATATATATATATATATATATATATATATATATATATATATATATATAATATATATCTAGGTACATATATATCTATACATAAATATACATATACAGAGATATCTCTATATATAATATATATGCAGACATGCATACATATACATATACAGATATACAAATATAGATATATATGCATATACACACACACACGCACACACACATATATATATATATATATATATATATATATGTATATATATATATATATATATATATATATATATATATATATATATATATATATATATATGGGTCTATTTAGCTGACACTCATTTTCCTGAGACCAAATGACTGAAATTTCATTTGCCTGACACTTCATTTGCCTGACACTTCATTTGACCGACAAGTATTATTAGCAAGAAAATGAAATATGCCTCCTTCCCCACTGCAGTGTGACCCTGGAATTAGAATATATAGTTAGGGGGGGCACAGCCCCACAATGGGGTGTGGGTGAAGCCCCACTTTTTCTGTTACTAAGCAATATTACATCAAAAGTTAACAATATTATATGAAATGAAGTGGAGGCTTAGCCCCACACCCCTAACTATATATTCTAACTCAGGGTGCACTGCAGTGGGGAAGGGGCATATTCCATTTTCTTGCTAATAATACTTGTCAGTCAAATGAAGTGTCAGGCAAATGAAATTTCTGTCAAACGGGGTCAGGCAAATGAAAGTTAGGTCAAAAGAAGTAGACCCATATATATATATATATATATATATATATATATATATATATATATATATATATATATATATATATATATATATATGTGCATAACATGTACTGCAGTTATACCCAGCACCATACCTCCCCACCCCTAAGTGCAGGAGATCTGGACAAAGGCTGCAAAATGGGGAGAGGGCAATGGACCAACACTGAGGACACAATGTACATCATGCAGGTATAAATGTAGAATGTCACTACAGGAACAGGGTGTGTGTCAGCATACATGATCAGAAGGATGTCAGTTATGAAACTGTAATGTATGTCATCATATACTGACAGACATCCCCACATGATGACAGTGATTCACCACAAGAAGGAATAAAATGATACTGTTCAACAGACCAGAAATATGGGCAATAAACATGGACAATCTTTAACAATCTGGCCGGTGACAGGTATTCACAGAAAAGTTGAGTGCAAGAAGGCATAACCAAGCCTGGCAAAGGAGGGGAGCCCTGAAAATGTGCACATATCTGACATGCTGGTGTAGATGAGCTGACACATGTGATGCAGTAACACCCTCCTGTCTGTTCAACATATATTGAATAGAATGGCAGAAGTCCAAAACCCAGTGACTTCCCAAGAGTTAGTCATGTAAATCTTCACATCCCCCCACTGATGTGTTAAGACATACACAACGCTTATGTGGGCCAGGCAACACTACACATCTGCCAAATATCTGGACATAACATCACATTAGGGAAAATACACTGAACTGCTAGCCATGTCACAAACAATATCCAAACTACAGGCAGACTGACACAACAAAAAAGCAATCTTGCTATGGGGGAATACACATGTAATTGCAAATATACCAGGCACTCCAGGGATGTAACAGCACTGAAAAACAGACACCAGTGTGAAAGTGCATACAGTATAAGGAGTGTGTGAACCAAACAGTCAGCATGTTTGATACTCGCACACTACTCCTACATATAATGGCCCAATACACAGTGTAGTATGATGCCTGACTGTGTTATGGGGCATGTCACAGTCTTACCCTACAAAAATGCAACACTTGATAGAGCACCAGAAACTGGATCCACATGCAAAGGTGGATAGAAAAGGAAACATAACACTTATCTACCCCGCCAAGGAATAACATATTCACAATACACTGCTGCACAGTCCTGACAGTCTGTCAACAATAGCCAGAAGTACAAAGACCTCCCAACTGTACACACTCCCAAAGAATGTCCAGGCCTTGTCATCATATATAAGGCCTCTTACACATAAAATGTCTGGCAGTCTGATACCTAACTGGAATGATATTACAAATTACATCACTAAGTAATGATATACCATATCTCTATGCCTCTGACTGCATGGTATATGGACAAGGTATGACATACTCATGGACAGAGGCTTAAACACAGGTCCAGGATGAAGTTATTACTGTTATAAATTGAGAAAGTAGCTGGTATAGGTCTAATCCTATCCCTCCTGTCATGCACAGTGCAAATGTGAACATCCCACACTCTGCTGTGTCCAGCCCTGAATCCTGCCTGCCTGTACAATCCCACTGTCTGCAACCAATATAATGCAGCCAGTAGCAGGTGTAAGCATTGCTTCAAGATAAATGCTAAGTGGATTTGGGCACTGGTAAGCAAAGCCTACACGGTGTAAGCAATTATTCGTTTAGCTGTACTTTAGCACTGCTTAGCTTCATGCAAACCCACTTATAGCACCATAATCACCCGGTCTCCATCAGCCCTTGTTCTGCCCAGCAACAGAATAAACAGCCCATACAGGTCTTGAACCCAACACCCTGTACACTATAGTCACAGCACATAACCAATAAGCCGTCTGAGCTGGGAGACTGTTGGTTGGTTTTTCAAATATATAATTCAGTACACATACTGAATAGTAGTGAACAACTGCTTTAACTACTACAATTGCTTAGTACTTGTAAGTGAAAATAATGTTGAATCAGTCATGTTCTTATATGTAAATATACACATTTCAGATTAATATGGTGGGATACATCTGAGAAGGTACATACAACACTCATGTTTACACATAAAGGATATATATATATATATATATATATATATATATATATATATATATATATATATATATATATATATATGGGTCCCCTTCACATGGTCGACAGTTCATTTGATCGACAGTTATTTGGTCGACGATTCATATGGTCGACAGGCAGATCTGCCCCCCTCCCCAATGTTGTGTGACCCTGGAGTTGATATATATAGTTAGGGGGGTGTGGGGGGCAAAGCCCCCCACATAAAACTGCTTGTCAATCAAATGAATTGTTGACCAAATAAAAGTCGATCAAATGAACTGTCGACCATGTGAAGTAGACCCATATATATATATATATATATATATATATATATATATATATATATATATATATATATATATATATATATATATAGATATATATATATAAATACATATATATATATATATATATATATATATATATATATATATATACACACACACACACACACACACACACACACACACACACACACATGCCCATGACATGTAGTGGAGTCATACCTCAGCACCATAACTCTCAACCTCTTAGTGCAATGGAATATAATGTATGTATTGTAGTTATAAATGTAGAATGTTGCTACAGTGACAGAGGTTGTGTCAAGATACATGTTGTAAAGGAAGGCTCTTCTGAAACTGACATGTATGCCTTCAGTTACTGACAGACATCATAAAATCATCATAGTGAAGTACCACACAAATCATAGTAATGATCTTGTGGAATACAGAAGAAATATGAGAAATAAACGTGGACAGTCTGAAACAATCTGGTCAGTCAGGAAGTATACACAGAACTCCTTAGTGCAAGAAATGTGGACCAAGCCTGACAAAGGGGATGTTTAAAGTCATGGAATGGGGGATATATCACACATACTGGACTAGATAAGCTCACACATTTGAAGCATTCACACCCTCCTGTCTGGCCTAACACATATTAACTGGAGGAGCAGAGGTTCCAAGCCACATACTTACCACTAGTTAGTGACATACATCTTCACAGCAGCCCACTGCTTTGTCAGAAATACATAAGACATATGGTGGCCAGGCACCAGTACATCTGACAAATATCTGGACATAACATCACACTAGGTAAATACACTGAGCTGCTAGGCATGTCACCAAGCACTGTCTACACTACAAGCAGACTGCCACAACACTAACCCAATTTACCTATGGGGGAATACGCATGCAATTGCAAATAGACCAGGCACTGCAGGTGTGTAACAGCACAGAGTAACATACACCAGTGTGAAAGTGCATACCCAGAACCAGTCTTAACACAGTCACATAATGGTAAGCTTAAGTTATAGTACAGTATATGGACTGTGTGAACAACAGTCATCATCATGTTTGCCACTCACACACCAACCGTACATATACTGGCACAATTCTCAGTGTAGTCTGATGCCTGACTGTGGTATGGGACATGTCTCAGTCTGGTCCTCCAAACATATAGGCTGATAGGGTATCAGAAGCTGGAGCAGCATGCAACATCGGATAGAACAGGACCAAGAACACTGACACCTACCCCAGTCTGTACACAGGCCAAGTAACAATCACAATACACTGCTATATAATACGGAGACTCTGTCAACAATCACCATAAGTACACAGACCTCACTACTGTACAGACTATAACAGAATGTCCAGGTCTTGTCCTCAGATAGTAGGCCTCCTATACATTACATGTCTGGCAGTCTGATATATCACTGGCTTGATATCAGGAATTATGTCAGTAAATAATGGCATACTGCACATATCCAACTCTTACTGCATTACATATGAACAAAGGGTGACAGACTTGGGGGGCAGAGGCAGAAACACAGGGCCAATATTGGCATATTGCAGTTATACACTGAGAACATTGCAGGTGTAACAGGGCTTTTTGTGACATATCTCTTCTGAGGGATATGAAGTCAGTAACACACATGGGTGTTGCCATTTACTGACTACAATCTTCAGAGTATGTTACTGCATTTATAAAGACTGCAAATATGTGAGTGACACACCAAATCTTAGACTCCAAACTGTGGCCAGTCTGCAGATAGCCCTATAGGGACCAAGGTGAGAGTTTCCTCAGCCACATAACACTGTTATGCCAGATTTTAAATCATGCAGAACAGCCATATCCACACAAATCCTTGTTAAACCAACATTACTTCAAATATAGAACAGCAATTCTTACATTCTGTCCCCATGTCTTTAACATCCCCTCCGGTTTGTTGGCCTGTCTCCACCATGTTTGTTGTAAGAGGTATTTCCAACTACCCTCTGTGTTTGTCACACACCCACATGAAGTTCTCTCTTACAGTGAAGGAGAAGAGCCAATACCCACTTGCAGTTCTTAAGTATAGGAGTGTGTTTCCATGCAATTGGCTATAGGAATGATTCCACAGCTGTTTCACATGCAATTAGCAGGTGAAGGACTCCAATTCATGCACAGGCCATCAGCTGATCATGAACATTACCTGCCAATGTCAAGCTCCTGCCTATGCAAAACAGATGCATGTTTCCACATCTACCAGAGAGGGGGAGGGAGAGAGAGAGACAGAGGGGAAGAAAGAAAGGATGAGAGAAAGAGCCAAGCGTATTTGTGTATGATCTGTGGGTGGAGAGAGATCTCTGTGTATTATAATGGTTGCCTATATATACATTTATGGCTGTGGATTGTCTACAACAACCTCTATTGTGTTTGACAACTGCTGACTTTGTAATGTGACTTTGAGACATATGGGTCTTCGATATGAAAATGTAGCAAAACCCACCCTGCAATGGATCCTGTTAGCACACACACACACACACACACACACACACACACACACACACACACACACACACACACACACACACACACACACGCACACACACACACACACACACACACACACACACACACACACACACACACACACACACACACACACACACACACACACACACTTGCCAGGACAACGATTAGAACTCCTTCCTAACAAGTTTGCTACACTACAATATTACACATTTATCACAAGCGCCATGGAGCTTATAGGGCTGAGCTTTGGCCTAAGGGTTATTTCAAGGTGACTGACATCAGCAGGCATGCTAAAGTAGGCCAATGGCAGGTGTAGTTGTGTGAATGCCCTCAAAATTCTTGAACTACACACACACACACAAACACACACACACACACACACACACACACACACACACACACACACACACACACACACACACACACACACACACACACACACACACACACACACACACACTTGCCATGATCAGGATTATAACTCCTACCTAACTAGTTTGTTACACTACAGTATTATGCAGTGACCATGAGTGCCATTGAGCTTACAGAGCTGAGATTTAGCCAAAGGGTTATTTCAAGGTGACTGACATCAGCAGGCATGCTAAAGTAGGCCAATGGCAGGTGTAGTTGTGTGAATGGCCTCAAAATTATTCATTTCCACACACACTTGCCAGGACCAGGACCAGATCTCCTATCTAACAAGTTTGCTACGTTACACTATTAGGCAGTTATTACGAGTGCCACAGAGCTTATATGGCTGAGATTTGGCTGATAGTTTATTTCAAGGTGACTGACATAAGCAGGAGTGCTAACATGGGCATAAATCATTCCTCTGGAAACACACACACTCACAGTCACACACAACTTTACATTTGACAGGACTGACTCATGTTACATGAATATTGATTTGTACTATCATGTTACACAGCTATCACAAGTACCACATACACTATAGGGCTGCGGGCTACCAAAAGGAATGTGCACAGTGATTGACATCAGCACATCATGTGATATCAGTTGATTGGATGTGTAGTGGGTGGAATAGGCCTCATAATGGAATTCTCTCTGTCACTATCTGTTTCTGTCTTCCCCACATCTCTGTGTGTGTATGTTTGACATATTATAATGTGTTGTCCTTGGATATGTGTGCACATTCCTATCCAATGAGTGTGTGAAGCATGAATGGTGTACAATTTAGTGTGTGTGCACAGACATCTGTGAATGACAGATATGTATAGTCCATTATGTTGTCAGACATGGGGTTCATTTCTCTAAGTGTAGGAGCATGTCCAGTATGACCTTCTGTATTGAGTGTATAAATCCATTCCAGGTAGGGCTGTACTCCATTCCAGGGTTTGGTGTTCTGCACATACAGCTAGCAACCTGTTTCTGCAGGATATCTGTAGATAGGTTGACAATATGGAGTCACAATGGGTGACAGACAGGAGGATACTGTAACTATTGCTGTCTGTGCTACTTGTGTTACATGGTTGGTGTTAGCAGAGATATTCAGACATGTGTACTGTTTTACACTGTGATGTATTATGTCATCAACTACTGACAGATATAATTATTTGCTCACAGTTATTTACTGGGAAATACAAGATGAATGAAGCTGAGTCCAGTATTGTGATCCACAGCCTACACATTCTTGCACACTCCTGCCATTCTGGAAAGGTAGCTACAGGCACTTGCTGGTGGGTCTGTGTAAATGGTCCAGGACTTTGGTACTATGGTGTCCCAGGATCCCCTTCTTGTACATATATCGACTTAACAGAATGGCCATTTCCTGCTGTGGCCATACCTCTCAGCTGTACAGATTCACCCAGGTTACCCAGAGGCAGGGCTCATATATCTGATCAGTTCCCCTTCACATTGTGGTTTACATGCATGTTTGTAGCCACCCATTACTGGGCAGGGGTAGTATGGGCACACATCAGAGTTTTAGACTTCACACACTCCATGATGTCCATGCTTCTACACTGCCCCCCCCTGTTAGTCTATCCTCTTCCCAACATTATGCGAGCGATATCTGAGAAGTATCCCTATAGTTGTCCCTTCATCCCAGCGGTATTTATGGATTGGTCCATAGTTCATGCAGTGGGACATGGGGGGGCATGCTGCTGGGCTTTGTCAACATGGCCTTGTAATTGTGTTCTGTTGACTGTGTTAGGTTGTTAGTTGTGATCTCATGAGATACCATACATTGGCACTATGGGTGGGGCACAAGCCTTTGACAGAGGACTGTAGGCCATTTGGTAGTCATGCAGGCTATCTGTAGCAGGCCACTGCATTCTGTCACTCCTACATTCTCAGGCTGCGAGACAGTGGATTCCCCTGGGGTGACAGGGTAAGTGTGCAAGGTGTTAATGGCAATAGTTCCTTTCCATATTGATCTATTGGTCTGGATGCAGGCAGGATGCTGCTTACAGCTAAGGACACATCTGCATAGGACAGCTCTTCAGCATGCTGCATTCTGTGGCTATTTCCATACAGAAGTAGGGTCATACTGTACTCATTCCCAACAGCAAGGATAAGACCTGTGATAAACATGTGGGTGGTGGTGGGGTGAGCTGAGTGCATGTGTGATATAGAAGCTACTTGCAGCTGATTCACAGATATACCTAGGACATTTCTCATATGCTGCCTTGTGCAGGGACCTAGGCAGGCTCTCATTACTTCATAACTGTGCCTTTTGTGGTCTGCCAGTGATTGGCCAGACTACATCACTATTCCATACTACATGGACAACTAATGTGCTACTAACCTGTCTGTACAATTCCAATGTTGTGTGCAGCTGACAGTTAAATTTTATGCACTCTGTCTAGGGTACTTCCACCTGTGTACTGTGTGTATGTATGGGCCCACACTCATGGCATATCCATCTTTCAGATGGTGACAGATATTGACATCTGGACAGTGAGTATGAATGACTGCTGACATGAGTATTACTGAGAAGCATTGTGTTTGGCACTGCAGTTGTTGGAACATGGCCCTTTCAACCACAGTACTGCCCATAGGCCACCGAGACACAACACTCCATGCCTACATGCTGACCACTTCCAGACAATATTGAACACACAACAACCTAATGCACAGACCCCTGTATATTGTACACATGCAATAATACATCCTGTAGATTGGGTCAGCTTGGGTAATCTGTGCTCCAATGATAACACTCCTCACACTTACGTTACTGGCTTTCTACATAGGATTGTGGGGGGGGGGTGCACACCTGACAACTGTAAACTGTGCTATTACCTTACTGGTATGTCAGGTACTCTGTTGGCTTCCACATTATTTGGTATTCTGACCTATCATGCAGACTGGAGGCGTATCAGTGGAGTACAGATCTTAGGTTTTATTGACCTACATTTCAGTTTCAGACTTCTTACCTTTCAGAACTATCATACAACTGCCAGACCTGTTGCAGTCTGTCTGTGTAGGTCTGGAGGGGGGCTGTTCACCATTGTCATCAATTGAAGGCCTTGGCCCAGCCTTTCTTTATGGTCATCAACACCTGTCCTGCTAGTTGAGGCTGGTGATGGGTATGTGAGCCTCACTGACATGCATGTGTGTGTCCTATGGACACACATGTGGGCCACCACATGTACTGCAGTGGGATTTGTCACCTTGTCTAGTACTGCCTAGTGTGTTGACACCAGTATTTGTTATGGATTTCATGCTGCCCATATAGGTGTCCAGCATCTGCTGCCATCCCATTCAGCCACCCGAGTCCTTGCATGCTTGCATCCATACAATAGATACAACTATCAGAACATACTACTCCATTTAGTAATTGATAGGAAGAGTGACTTAACTTGTGGCTGGGCCAGTATTGAGGACGGTGCTGTAGGGCTGACTATGTCAGATGCACATAATACACTCCCTTACATGGTAAAGCACAGGTAGTGTCATATTTGGCATCCCTTTTACTGTATGTGCGAGTCAGAGAGAGGTGTCTTTCCCTGGGTCCCTACTGCGTCAGTGTATGTGCTATGCATTGCCTCTTTGCCAAGGCCTGGGCATACTGGGCACACCTCCTTCTGCCTACATAGGCAGGCTCAGGTGGTTCCTCCTCTGAGTCCCTCTTTGCCTGCGCTGGCCTTGGCAATGGTGGGGGTCTTTGTGGCCTTCCCAGTGCTGTTCCTGCTGCAGCTGTTTCTGCAGGATCATAATGTGTAGCATGACACATGCTATGAACATTTGTGTACATGTAGCTAAAGAGTGCTGCAAGGATCCACTGGATATGTCCAGGCAGCAGAACTGTGACTTGAGCATCCCAAACACATGCTCTATTATGATTCTGGTTTGTGCGTGTGCGTCGTTATGGAGTTCTTGTTCAGGTGTGTGTGCATTTCTGAGGGGCGTCATCAGCCATGGCTCTAGTGCGTAGCCAGCATCCACCACTAGGTGGCCATATGGGATGTCCCCACTGGCAAATGACTGGTACAGCTGTGTCATATGTCAGATGTGGGAGTCGTGATAGCTTCCAGGGCTGCCAGCACACACATTCAAGATAATGCCCTGGGCATCGCACATGGCCTGGCAGTTGATGGAGGGGAAGCCCTTGCAGTTTATGTATACCCTAACCCACTCATCAGGTGGTGCTTTGGTGTCTATGTGCGTGCAGTCTATAGCACCAACTACCTCAGGGTATTCTGCTATTTGGTGGAAGAGATGCATACTTCTGGTCAACGTGCCTGTGAGAACCCCATGATATCCCCAGTTGCCCTTTGAAAGGTACCTGTGGCTAGTATTCTTAGGCCTACACATACCTTGGTATCCACTGGGATGGGTTCCCCTCTGTTGGTTCTGTGTGTGAGGCATGGCTGGCACAGCTCAACAATTTGCTGTAGAATGTCCCTGTCCACCCTATAGTGCTCCACTATCTCCAGCTCATGTAGGCCCTGGTAGGTTACCCTGGGTCTGTACTCTCTTCTCATCCTTCTCACTGTTTGGATCGTCATCAGCATTCATATCCTCACCACCCTCAGCCTCTTGCACATATTGATGTATGAGAGCAAAATCAGCCCCTATAATTTTGTTAGTTTTGTCAGGTAAAATTTCTCCATCTGTGTACAATGGTGGTGTAGAGTTTGTGGGAAAAACTAGAGTGAAAGAGGTTTGCATACTTTATAGTACTGTGCAGGGATGGACTGCTGCCTGTGTAATTGGCTGATTCTGATACATTTCACCTGCCAACTATGCTAGTTCTCCTTGATTGCCTTCCTACTGCTGTTTTCCCTTCCAATTGCATTCCCATTTAAGCCCCGAGGTGCACCTCACATACCAGATGTGAACTGAGCTGCTATTTCCTGTTTTTTTTTTTTTATTATGTTTAAAACCCGGAATGTGGCACACACACCCATTTAAGTGAGGACAACAGTGCTCAACAATGTGAGACACACCTCCTTCCATAGCTCTGCTTAGCTAACAACAAACACAGGCCACAGGGCTCCAATATGTTTACACCAAGCATGATACATCCCCTACTGCAGTTATCTTCATGTCCTGCCAACGTGGTTCCCTATTCCTGCACCTGCATGGTTAGGTGCAGGCTTCCAGTAGGTAGAAATCTGTGATTCAGTATAGGTCCCTTCATTTGCATACCCCAGTGTGCAGATCCATAGTTACAATTCCCAAGCACACCCTTTCCCCTTGGCAACCAGTGCTGCCATGTCTTGTTTACATTATGCCTGCCATTGACTATAATGGCAAAATGCAGATTTCTGTTAAAAGGCAGTTTTTTCCTTTTTTTTTTTTTTTATTTTCAGGACCCCCGTGTTTGCATGCTGCTGCCCTTAACTTAAATGGCCAAGATTGGCCAAAAAAAATAAAAGTTTTATTTTTATATAATGTTCTACATAATACATGCTTTTCACGAGCTGTCATGCCTGCGTTTTGTCAGATGCAAAAATGTATTCGGCTACTAGCCGAATACATTTTTACACTGACACTGTTCCTATACGGAATCCGTTCAGTTTGCTGGATTGCAAAATCAACTCATTTGCATTGTTTTCACCAGCAAATGAGGTGATTTGCATACTGAATGGAATTCCATACAGGAACAGTATAAGGCCGTTCGTGCACGAGAAAATGGCCTCATCTTGGATCGCACGGTGGTCATATTGCATGGAGGAGCTGCTACACTGTTCCTGCACAGAATATGGCCATTTGTGAATGCAGCCATTTATCTTTTAATTAGCCAGAACTGTACCGAATAAGTGCCAGTCTCTCCTTTATGTGCCAATTATGTCCAGTGGTGCTAGATGTCATCAATATCCAAATAAATCTTACTGTCTCCAACAACAGTGCTGGTAAACTGAAACAGACTGAATTATAATATCCATAGCTTCTGCACTCATTATACTCAGAATTATTTATTTTCTCTTGAATAATATCATTAATATTCTGGAATGCTGGATATTTGACCTGACTTCTGCACTCACTCTCAAATGTTTGTACCAAACCTCTGTGGACTGCACTGCTATGACTTTCTGCATATCAGCCTGAACTAACTAACTGACTCACTGTGTCTGAAGTATCTCCTAATAATAGAAAACTTTCTACATGCCTCTTTAACCTTGGTTCCCAAGCCTGATTGTACTTATGTACTGCACATTCTGTTAGCACATTTTATTGTTATCAATATTCCTGACTAAAGATTACTGGAGCATTCCTTTCTGTTCAATAATATGACTGCATTTACTATATTTATGTCTAACAAAATACATTTAAGTGGAATCTAATCTTACAAAATCTCCCTCAGACCCCTTGTAGTTACTTTAAAATATGAAATATAAAATGAAGACACAGGCCTGACCTTACATGTTCAGACCTATGCAAGGTCTATTTTACTAACTGTATTTATGTAGAATTTAACAATTGTCTCTGAAATTACTGAACTGGGATTTACTTCTGTAATTTCTTTATGCATTTATTAATATACTCTGCAAAGGATACTATAATAATTACTAGAATTAATATAACAGCTATAAAATAATTTGTCCATATCTGGTAAATAAACTTGCAATTTTAATTTTGACCACATGGTATCACTTGAGTATTATGGTCTGTTAATTATCTGAAAATCATTTGAAGCCTCTTAACTTTCTGATTTAATTATAACTGGGTAATTCTTTAACATGTGTTAAGTATTTTATGTAGCCATTTATAAACTTTCATTTTACACCTACATGTATCTTGAAGCATAATTACCATATACTGTATTACTTATTTTTGTAACTCTTCAGCTAGATTTGTTACTAATAATCCTATTTACCTTTTTAATTTTTATGTGCTGTAATAAATGGCTGCCTTTTAAATTTGTGCCTTAAATATCCTATAAATATCTATGTGCTGTACTAGTAGAAGTACGTTTACTAAAACCTATGCTTTCTGCAATTCAGAGCTATATCTTTGCATACCCTGCCAGTGCCTTTTTAACTTTTAATGTGCACTGTATTCTGTAACAAATTAACAAATTAAGCCTAGCCTGTCAAGCCTTAAAGCCAAAGTAAATGTTATTGCCATTTAGACCCACACGTGAGTGCAGACTAAACAAAATGTCATTGCTTCGAGCTCAATGTGTAGACAAAAACAATAAAAAATAACAGTATAAATATAAAAAACAGAACTACAGACTCTATATATGACATTAACAATGACACTAGGACATAATTACAGTTTTTGTATGTCTATTTATAGCAGCATTTAGTATTGTATAGTATATATTGCACCTAGAGGCTTAAGCAGTGGTAGGCTAGAGACCATTTTGTCCAATGCAGGGAATGTAGCTTGTATTTCAAGTTACCACACAAAGTAATAAGCATTTGATGAGTCATTGCACAAGTGAGAGAACCTAGTAATGAGTTATTGCACTTTAAGAAAAAGATATTTCTTTCAGCCTGTGTGGCCACTGACCAGGTAACCTGTTGGCTTGCCTTGCTACTCAGGTTTACTAGTCTGATGGCCTGAGGAAAAAAGCTGCTTCTGAATCTAGTCATTTTGCAACATATCCTTCTGTAGTGCTTGCCTGAAGACAAGCAGGAAAACAGTCCCTTAGCTGGGTGGGTACGGCCTTTAATGATCTTTGTGGCTCTTCCGAGACACAGTGCAGAGTGCAGATCCTGCATAGATGAAAGCATGGACCTCATTATTCTCTCTGCCGCTTTTACCGCCCTCTGGAGGGCCTTACGATCCATGTCCTTGCAGTTTCCATACCATACTGTGATATTCCTTGTCAAGATGCTCTCAATGGTGTCTCTGTAGAAGGTGGTGAGCATTGCAGTTAGGAGGTTTGCTCTCCTTAACCTGCATAGGAAATGGACTCTTTGTTGTGATTTCTTGACAATGTAATTAGTTTTGCTGGACCTTATCAAGTCTTTGGCAATGTACACCCCTAGGAATTTGGTACTCTTCACCCTTTCCACTTTTTCTTTCTTGATTGTGAGAGGGAGCTGAGTCATCTGTTTTTTTCCTGAAGTCTATAATTAACTCTTTAGTTTTGTTTATATTCAGAGCCAGGTTATTGTTGTCATTCCAGTCAGTCAGATGTTCATCACCATTGCTGATTATGCCTACGACTGTAGTATCATCCGCAAATTTGATGATGCAATTTGAGCTGAACCTGGCTGTGCAGTCATGGGTCAGCATGGTGAACAGCAGAGGTCTTAGAACATATCCTTGAGGGATTCCTGTGTTTAGTGTGAGGCTCTTCAAGGTGTTATTGCCAACTCTTACTCTTTGCAGTCTGTCAATAAAGAAATCTAAAATCCCGTTACACATAGGAGTACTGACCCCCAAGTGAATCAGTTTCTCTATCAGATGTTGTGGTATGACTGTATTAAAGGCAGAGCTGAAGTCAATGCATAGCAGTCAGATGCAACAGTTCTTGTTATCCAGATGAACTAAAGGATTGTGGAGTGCCATTGAGATGGCATCTGTAGTAGAGTGGTTGGACCAATAAGCAAATTGGAGTGGGTCCAGTTCTGCAGGAAGATTTGTTGTTAAATAGTCTTTGACAAATCTTTTGAAACACTTCATTATTGTAGATGTGAGAGCCACTGGATGATAATCATTCAGGTTTGTTGGCTGAGACATTTTGGGTAGTGGCATGATTGTTGTGCTCTTGAAGCACTTGGGTACTATGGCCTGACATAGAGATTTGTTAAATATGTCAGTAAGAACCGTGGTCATTTGGACAGCATAGTCTCTGAGCACTCATAGCAGAATGTTGTCTGGTCCTGCCGCTTTCCTTGGGCTTACCCAGCCTAGAGTTCTCTGAAGATTGTCTGGGTTGAGACAGAGTGTCATCTGATTGTGTCTAGTGGTGTTTCATAGCCTTTGTGTCATTCCCTTCATCAAACCTGCTGATGTAGGTGAAGAACTCATTTAGAAATTTGATGTTATCATCACATTTGGTGGATATAGGCCTGTAGTCTGTCTAGGATTGTATCCCCTACCACAGATGTCTGGACTCTTTTAGGTCTGAGAAGTAACTTTGGATTTTTTGGCCATAGGCACACTTGGCCTTCTTTAGTCCTCTATTTAGGTTCAATATTGTCTTCCTGAGGGCATCTTTGTCTCCCTTCTTAAAGCCAGCATTGAGTGCTATTAGGATCTAATATGCTTCACTTGTTAATCAGGGTTTTTAGTTGGCCTTTATGGTGATGGTTTTGATGGTTGTCACATTGTCCACAAATTTGGATATGGATATATATACCATCAAAGATTCCGGGTACTCATCTAGATTTATGAGGTGGTTCTCCATAGATGCAACTTAAACATGCTCCAGTCCGTGTTCTCAAAGCAGTCCTGGCATGCTGAGACTGCTCCTTCTGGCCATATTCTTGTTTGCTTCTTAGTTGACATGTCTCTTATTAATAGTGGTTTATACACTGGGATTAGCATTTTGGCCAGACGGTCCGAGTTTCCCAAGTATGGTGCAATACCTCCTTATAAGCCAGATTGATCTTGGTATATACCCTGTCCAGTGTGTTTTCCCCCTCGTGGTGCAAGACACATGTTGTTGATAGTTAGGTAGTACTACTTCAGATTTGCTTGGCTGAAGTCACCAGCTATTATGTGAGTGAATTCTGGATTATGATTCTGCAGCTCACTGATTGCCTGGAGAAGTGTGGCCAGTGCCTCTTTGGTGTTGGCACTGGAAGGAATGTAAAGAGCTGTGATGCTCACACCATTAAATTCCCTTGGCAAGTAGAAGGGTCTACATCTTAACATCATGAACTCGATGTTTTCTGAGCAATGAGTGGTAATTGCCTCACAGTTGATACACCATCTGTTATTGACATATATATATATATATATATATATATATATATATATATATATATATATATATATATACAGACACCCCCTGTCTAGATTTGCCACTAAGGATCTGATTCCTATTGGCTCTAAATAATGTCAACCCTTCCACATGCACAGCACTATCACTGATATATTAAAGTTTAACCAAGTCTCTGTAAACATGAGCACACAGCTATTCACACACAGCTATTTCTCACCTATTTGTAGTTAGTTCTAGTCTTATGTAGTCCATCTTGTTTTCCAGGTAGTGAACACTGGCCAGCAACATAAATGGAAGTGCATGCCTGTGTGGGTTGGCCTTTAGCCTTGTAGATATTCATGCTCATGTTCCTCTTTTCCTCACTATTTCACATCTTTTCCTTCTTCTTCTCCTTTTGGATGTGTTAAAAGTTAGCTCTGCTTGTGCAACACATCTTGGGCCATGATTGAGTATAATTCCTTGTTCTTGGAGTTCCTGGAGTATAGTAGGCCTTAAAGGCCCTGCAGACAACAGTTGATCAAGCCTGTAGCAAAGCTGGCATTCCTGGATTGTAGTAGGCCTTAAAGGCCCTGCAGACAGCAGCTGATCAACCCTGCAGTACAGCATGCTTAAGGATAGAATTTCTATGAGTTTCTCTCTCCTACAGCTTCGTTTACATTCAGTACTTCCCCTTAATTCTGGATTTTTATTTGTTTTAGGTGCAAAACAAGACAAATTTTGTACATTTCCTAGTTGAGCCAAAGCAGCACAGCCTCACAAGGCACTGCCTTTTTTTGTGTATTACATAACTTTTACTTATTATTTTGATAAATTATATCGATAAGCCTGCTATAAATAATTCTGTCACTTTACCCTTAAAACTAATAACTGAATAATGTAAAGTGTGATGTGATTTTGCAAAATCTGTTCTAATTATATATGCATGCTATTTATGTATGTTGTAATGCTGTTAGAAATGCATAACTGAGTTATGTTATATTCTGAAATCTGACTGAAATGTATTATGCTGAACATTTATGAATGTCATATTCTGAATCTTGACTGAAATTTACACTAAAGTAATACATATTTATACCAAACATCTGAAATAGTTGGGCATAAATGTTATACTCTGTAAACTAATTAAACAAACAATAAAGGAATACCTTTTCTGCCAGTATCATTTGAACACAGATAAAAGCATAAACTGAAAACTAGTACTGTTATACAACTGTCTGAAAACAAGCAAACAAAAAACATTTACATACTTGCTTTAACTCTTATCTGCTTAAATGCACATCTGTTGTAGACACATTGGCACTCTAAATAATACTTTATTTAGATAACTGAAACACATTTACTGTATATGTAGTGAATAAACAAACATTGAAGAAAAAATAATCTTCACTTCTGGCTTTGGTGTTCTTGTTTTTCTGTTGATACTTGACTTGTGCACTGCAGCTCTTGCCAAGCTTAGGCCTTACTCTGCATTGTGCCAGTCACTGCTGAGGTATTGGAAAAGCCACCCTAATGTCCAAGAATCCCTTGATGTATCTATAAAATTAGACTCACCAATCCCCACCCCCACCCCACAATCTTTGGTGCAAGTCTGGGTAGCATATGTAATGATTTTTCTTGACTGTACTGAGAAACATGCACACTAGAATACCAAATTAGAAATTATTCAATATTCCAAACTGATAGCATGCCTTTTTGTAGCAATATCTGCAATGCACAAAAAAAGCAGTATCAGGTCCATAAAATAACATTTGCAGTTTTAACAATTATAAACCAACAGCATTGCTTGTTGCCCTGACTTTATTTACCTTTTTATACATGAAGTAAAACTATGTTACTGTTGAATAATCTCTTGTAAACCTGTAAACAAGCTGGTAATGTACTATTGTGAAATAGACATATGTTACTAATAAATACATTTTTGTAAATCTGTAACCTGACCAATAATGAACTTCCGTGAAATGGAAAGGCTGTAACTTCACTATTAAATCAAACAGAAACTTTCCCCGTCTTAAACTCAAACGGAACTAAAGAAGTAATCTGACACTGTATTAACTTCTCATTATTTTTTGTATTGCTACACCTTTATAAAATTAATCTTAACTGTTGAATTTTCCACGTTTACTCTGTGACCCTCAGGTCATAATTTACAAAATAATTTCTTCAGTGTCAGGTCTCTGCCCACTGCCTTACATGTAGCTGTTCGTTTAGTTGATGTTATTTAACTCTTTTCAGTATTTCAATTCTGTACTCAGAATGTCAAATCTTGCTGTCTCTACACATTGTGCTGATAATTATGTCTGTAGCTCCTGCACTCATTATACTCAGAATAATCTCTTTTATCTTGATTTGACCTGACTTTTGCACGCAGTCTTGATTGTCTGTACCAAACATCTGTGGACTGCATTACAATGACTTTCTGCGTATCAGTCTAAACTAACTGACTGACTCACTGCGCCTGAAGTATCTCCTAATACCAAAACCTTCTACATGCCTCTATAATCTTGGTTCCCAAGCCTGTTTATACTTAATGTACTATACATTCTGTTAGCACATTTTATTTTTATCAGTATTCTTGACTGAAGATTACTAGAACATTCCTTTCTATTGAATAATATGGCTGGATTTACTATATTTATGTCTAACAAAATGCATTTAAGTGAAACTTAATCTCTCAGGAAATAACGGTGGAAATCTACAACTGCTGACGGTCCATGCAGAGAACGTCCAAGGTTTAATATAAAAGTACCACATCTCAAATTACTTGCCCAATTTACTATGTTCATCTGGAAAAGTACTCCTCAACTCCTCAAAAGCATTTTTTACATCTGCACATCTAAAAATGATAGAGCAGCCAACTTTTTAACACAAAGTTAAAACTGTATGCATCTATACAGTGGAGCAAGACCCGTACTTAATACTTTTTCCCAGATATTCTGGCTAAAGTGAAACAGTCATCCCTTGGGGATCACTCCATTAATATGAAACCTAATACTTTTGATAGTTGCTATCTCAAAGTTACACTTTACCTATTTGACACTGGTAATCAAGTTAGCATTGCTAAGCAACTCGTACATACATTGCCATAGATGACTGTACAACTTAGAGATTTCTTACACATGATACAGTATACCAAAGGCATAGTCTTTGTTATCCCACAATACTGCAAAAAGCTATGAATGCTGTACAACTAATGAAATGTTTCCTTTGGTAAGAAAGATCCCATACATTAAACAAACCATTGCAATGCTCAAATCATGTAGGTTAACCTCAGTGGAGATTACCTGTACTAACAAATAACACTTTAGAAAAACAAAAAATAAAATAATAAAATACCACTAAGACCACGGATCCAAGAAGTAAGTAGATTTAATGAAACACTTAGCGCCTCGGCTTGCACACCCTTCCAAGAGTAAAAATACTACAAAACACTGTTTGCTTAAATACAGCATATTGCACAGAACAATTAATCAATTAAACATACAATTCAAATCACACACTTCCAATTACATTCTTTGTTGAGTCCCTTAGGCTCCAAAGTACCATACTTTAAAATCAGCAGGGTTTCTTTTTTAAAAGTTTGTTTTTTAAAGACACATTCACCTATGCCAACTTGCAATTTTTCTAAGACACAACCTTTAAGGGAATCAGGGTTAGAATTATGGGCTGTTAAAAAAATGACTCCCAAGGGGGCTCTCTAATTTTTTGTTTTTTATGTCCCTGATATGTTCCTGCAACTGGACCCTAAAACTCCTATAAGTTTCCCCTATATAAAATTTTTTACATCCACATCTCAGCACATACACTAGCCCCTCTGTGTTACAACTATATTCATGCCTGGCTGAAAACTTAATGCCATTAATGTAGGGAAAAGAGCTTACTACATATTGACAGATGGAACAAACATCACATGGAACAGTGCCTTATATTTATGCTTAAACTCTGACTAACATTAACATTTGGTAAGCAAAAGTGATTATGTACCAGAATATCAGACACATTCCTAGCTCTTTTATATGCAATACTCACAAAATCAGGTAATATTAAGTTCAAAATTGTGTCCCTTAGGAGCATTGGCCATAAGCTACATGCTTTTTTTAACTATTTCCTCAGTTGTAACATTATAAGTTGTCACTAAGAAAACTTTCTTCTGCTCTCCATTATTCACAGCTGTATTGGTGGGTTTATTTCCACCAATACAAGCATTATATTTTCCATTAGCACGGGCATAATAAGAAGCTCCCTGAGGGTTAGCAGAATACCTCATGTCCATAATTTTTTGTTTAGCTTCCCTGACCAACTGAACATCATAACCTCTTTTAATAAACATTTCTTCTGCTTCAGCTATCTCTAAGTCAAAGCTGATATTAAGGCTACATAGCCTAAGAAGTCATAAGAATTCATTATAGAGAAGTACCTTGACCAAATGTTTGGGGTGACAACTGTTTCCATATAAAAATACATCTCTATGTTCAAATTTCCTATGGATACTAGTTGTAAATCCATCTAAGCTTATATCCAAAAAATTAACTTGTGGGCCAAGCTGTATACTATCAAAGCTTAGGCCCATAGTATTGGATTGTAGATCATTAACAAACCCAAGGGCCTCTGTAAGGCTTCCTTGACATAAAAAATAAGATCATCAATAAATCGAAAATATAAAATAACTTTTGATCTAAAAAAATCATGTCCATAAATAAAATCATCTTCAAGTTTAGCCATGACTAAATTGGCATACGTGGGGGCGAAAGCTGCCCCCATGGCAGTGCCCTGTAATTGCTGAATAATGTCTCCATTAAACATAAAGAAATTATTTTTCAAACAAAACATAACTAAATCTATCAGAAAAGGAGACATGGGAGAGTCCCCCCAAAAATGGAACAAGACCTGAACCCCAATTTCATGCTTAATATTAGTATATAGACTTTTGACATCCAAACAGAGCCAAAACATGTCCATATTCCAAACTCTACCCTTCGTTTTGTTCAAAAAATCCTGGCTGTCCCTAATATAAGAAGCTGTACTCATAACATATTTCTTAAGATGTTCATGGAACAACACACTAATATTCTTCAAAAAATACTTCTGTGGAGACACTATAGGTCGACCACTGAGGTTAGTTAAACCTTTATGTGTTTTGGGTAGACAGCAAAAAACTGCCCTGGAACAGTTTTCCACTCCAAACTTCTTTTCCACATCCTTAGAGTTAAAATACCCCAACCATAGACCTTTGTTTAACAAAAGTTGATACTCCTTAATAGCTTCAAAATAATCAGAGCCTTCACATTTTCTATAAATTTCCACATTGTTCAAATGCTTGTAACACATTTCTAAATACTGTATAAAGTGCATGATTACTATCTGGTTGCCCTTATCGGATGGTTTAACTACCCATCTTCTGTCATTACCAAATTCCAGTAGGGCTAACCATTGCTGCTTAGTGAAATTAAATCATATGTTAGACTTGTTCTCTATACAGGACCAGTACATTTTTTCAACTTCAAAATTAAGAGTAGCAAAAAATCCTTGCAGAGTGCTATTTAAAAAAGGTGGAATAGAATAGCTTTTAACAGAAATAGTATCAGTATTCATTTGGCAATAGGCATTACAATCATTCTCAAACAAATCTTCCTGAGATGACAAGCATGAATAAAAAGAATCCACAGCACTACTTTCATAACAGTCATTAAACACAACCCCTCTCTCTTGTTTAAAGTAATACATTAAATGCAGTTTTCTGCTAAAAGAAAAGATTTCACTTTTAAGTACATGTAATCTTGCTAAAGAAGTTGGTATAAATTTAAGACCAAGACATAATACAAACATAACCACATCAGAAATTTCATGTTTGGACAGATTTAACACATGTAAGTTATCAAACTACATTATTATCAGCGTTTTTTCTTGTTATACTGTCCCTTCTTGCTATAGTTCTTTTGCTGGCCCCATTCATTGTGGCCCCATTTTTTTTGTTATTAAGGTCTGTTCTAACAGAACTGGAATTCCAAAAGCGGTTCTGCATGTCTTTCGGATTTTGTGCTTTAGGCAAGGCTGGAAACTGTTCCATACTCCCCTCAGCTCCAGCAGTCACATCTGCCTCTTCAGAAGCAGCAAAAGAAACTGGGTCTACTTCACCCTGTCAAAGGCCTAAAATATCGAAGCTGATATTGTCGGCACCAAAATGTTGAAAGCGAAAGTCATTGCGTGTGTAAACGGAAATCTCCATAAGGGGAGATTTCTGTTCACTGCAATGTAGTGCAATCTCGGAGTTGGTATGTTTAAGTAGCGGGGGTGTGAGGGGGGCAGGGGGGCTTGCCCCCCTGCATAGAGCAATTTGTGTTGTGTTTGGGTGTTTTTTTTTTTTTTTTTGTGTGTGTGTTCGATGTTCGGGGGTTTCGACATTTTCGTGTTGATTATTATGCTGTCAACAGTTTGAGTTTTCGACAGTGTAATATAAACACAAGAAACTGAGGAGGAAGCTGATACATTTTTGCCCAGCTGACATCATTGCTACCATTATTGCTTCTGCTACTAGATGAAAAAGATCGACTATTTTTTCATTTCCAAAAATACGCTTTATCAAGACTGAAATCCTTAATGTCTCTGTTAATTGTATAGCTTTTGCACTCTACTAGTAGTTCTACAAAGTCCACAGGTCTGCCATTAATTTCTTCCAGTATACTAGTCAGTTTAACAGATGTTGAAAGTTTATCAAGTTCAACACTCACCATTCTGATTTCTTCTTTAAGCCTTCGCTTCTTTAACTCATCCCTCTCAATTAGGATGCGTATCCATTCAGTGGAACAGTGGTGAGCTGCCTGTACTCATCTTTTTCTAAAGACCATATCCTCAGCATTCCCCTCCTCAAAGGGGGTTGTAGGTGCTTTGTATGCTCACAGACCTCTCGGGGTAATAGTCAGCTGTACATACCGCTGAAGACAAAGAATATTAATATGTGTACTTGCCTCCTTCTGCAGCAGATTTTCCAGCTTTTCCCTCAGGTTTACAGCCTCTGCTGATAAAGCAGTCACAGTGGAAGAGCCCAAAATTTGAAAAGGGTTCACAAAGCATCATTCTCATTCACCCATAAAGCACTCCCAAGAGGTAGCCATAGCCGGACCCTGAACAGATGCTTCAAGTGTAGCCACATTACCAGTCTCAGCCACATTAGAAGTACCAACTGCTTCTAGATTTCTAGAGCCTCTCTCATTTAGTTGTAAAACAAACTGATGAATAGTCTTTTGACTGCCATCAATAGTATCATCCCTAAAAAGACCTGGCAGATTATTTGCAGGATCAGTGGCCGTACAAATAACAAATACAACTTTAGAAAAACAAAAAAATAAAATAATAAAATACCACCAAGACCAATGATCCAAGAAGTAAGTACTTTTAATGAAACACTTAGCGCCTTGGCTTGCACAGCCTTCCAAGAGTAAAAACACTACAAAACACTGTTTGCTTAAATACAGCATATTGCACAGAACAATTAATCAATTAAACATTAAATTCAAATCACATACTTCCAATTACATTCTTTGTTGAGTCCCTGAGACTCCAAAGTACTATACTTTAAAATCAGCAGGGTTTATTTTTGTAAAATAAAAAACAAAAGTAAAATCCAAGATATAAATGACCAAAAACCAGGATCTTCCACAATAAATATTTAATCCAACCTCTAGCGCCTCAGCAGTAGCCTTCTAAGGAGAATACATACTCAAAAAATGCAGCACATATTTATACAATAATATAAATCAATTAATCAATAAATCAATCATTAATTAACTAATTAAACATTTTAAATACAAAATTCATATAAAAACTTTCCAGTTGCATTCTATATTAATGCCCCTAGGGGCTAAAGTGCTATATTACAATATAAAAAGAGTTTCTTTATATAAAAGTTTTTTCTTTGCATTACTATTATATTGTGTACTAGGAATATGTTCCAAAACTGTTCCTAATAAGCCTTGTGGGTTACTATTGTGATGTTTTTTTTTTAAATGCATTTCACGCGGACTCTCTATTTTCTCATTTCTGATGTCTCTGACATGTTCCTGCATCCTGATTTTAAATGCCCTTTTACTTTCACCTAAATAGAACATTTCACATGGGCATCGTAATGCCCACACAATACTTTCTGTATTATATGAAAACTTAGCATTAGGTTGAAAATATATTACATTAATACACTGAAATGTCCTACTTATATATTGACATATTCCACATTTAGTACATGGATATGTTCCCAATAAATCAGGATTATAACTTAGACCTATACTAGGTCTTATAAATCTCACATGGACTAACATGTCCTTTATATTTTTACCCCTTCTGAATAAAAAAATTTAATTTTTGTCAAGTATATCTGCCAAATCCCTATATTTGAACAAAGAAGTCCAATAGAACTTAATAGTTTGTTTTACTTCTTCCGCTAACAAATCATAAGTCATAACTGCATATATTTTCTTTAAATTATATGACTTTTCTTTTGTTCTATTCTGATAATTTCTATTATAACCATTATTAGGTTTACATATAATACCTTTCTTGACCTTGTCCAAGGAAAATTGCACTTCATCTGCACTATAGCCCCTATTGATAAATAATTGTGAGGTTTTCTCTACCTCGCTATTTATTTCTTTTGTATTATTACATAGCCTCCTTACCCTAATTAATTCTCCATAGGGAAGAGATTTCAGGAGATGGGGAGGATGACAACTGGAGGTGTCCAAAAAATGTAAGACATCCTCAGATTTCTGATATACCTTAGTAACAGTGTTCCCACTCTTACTTCCTTCTAGACTAATGTCCAGAAAATTCACTTTGTTTCCCAACTGGAAACCATCAAATTTCAACATGAATCTCTTTTCTTGGATATCATCCAGAAAGTTTGTCACTTCATCTCTACCCCCTTCACATATAAAAATTAAATTGTCAATATATCTATAATATTTGACTACATACATTTTAAAGAACTCTATTTGATACAAAAATTCAAGTTCAAAAAATCCCATCATAATATTGGCATACACAGGGGCAAATGCTACCCCCATGGTCGTGCCCTTTAATTGATGAAATAAATACCGAGTTTGCAGAGAGGGAAACGGCCAGAAATGGCAATACGACCACTGAACCGGGTAACAGGCAACAGCATGACAGACAGTCAGCAGTACAACAAAGGGACAAAAGAGGTAGATGGAATTAATTCCAAAATGGCTTGTTTAGAGACTGTTGTTGCTATTGTCTTTTGGCTTTTCCTGGTTAGGGGTTGCCACAGCAGAACTCCGGTCCGCTAATGATTGGCAGTAGATTTTCATGAATGCCGAGGTGCCAGCTCGACATTCAACCTTCAACGAAGGCACGCCCATTTACGCATGTCTTTCACACCCAACCGCGGGGAGGACATACAGATTCCACATGTAATAATGAACAAATGGATCATGTAGATGCATATGTTGTGAATTTACCAGGTTGCACATTAAGTGATGCTGCATTTTCTGCATTAAACCATGGTTTAAAATGAATTCCAACTGTCATGCCTAGGTTACATATTATTAAGAAAGATATGTTCCGTTTGACACACAAACTTCATTTAGCTTCCTTTTATAAGGATAAACAGAATGTTAATAGCATGACAAATAATTTAAATAGCAGTATATCTTGTTCTGAAGATTCAGAAGAAAGTTTTTACCCTGTACTTCAAATGATGAAAAGTGATGAAAGTTTAGAAGCTGCTAATGCTTATTGTAAGCTAGATACATCTAAAATTTTGGCTAAAAGTCAATTTATGCCACCATGTACACACGAAGGTATACAGAATTTTGCAGCCATGGTGGACTTTGCAATAGAATCAGTATACTTAGATTTTATTAATAATAAAAAACAGTGCATTAGATTTAATTTAACTAAATCAGAATGGAAAGCATTGCAACAACTTAGTAAAAATAAAGATCTTGTGGTAAAACCAGCAGACAAAGGGAACAAGGTTGTATTAATGCATTTTTCTGAATATATGCAGATGTGTTTTGACCATTTAAAAGATGCTGAAACTTATAAAAAGTGTACTGCTAGGGTGTATGAAATAGCTATGCAGAAATTTAAAGATTTGTTACATAAAGGAAAACGTTTGGGATACTTTACTAAGGATGATGTAGATAAAATATTTAATATTGATAACTGTGATATGGCAAAGCTTTACTGCTTGTCTAAGATTCATAAAGACATTTTGCACCCACCAAGTCATCCTATAGTGTCGGCATGTAACTATTTTCTCAATAATATGGGCATACTTCTGCATAATTTTCTTTGCCATATGTTATTAAGCAAAGTTCTTATATTGAAGATAGTGCTGCCTTTTTAGATAAGGTATTACCCTTGACATGGGCTAGAGATATGTATTGGCTAACAGTTGATGTAAAAAGTTTGTATACAAGTATTACTCACCAGTATGGTTTAGAAACCTTGCATAATATCTTGGGAGACAATCCCCTTGCATATTATATTTTGGAATGAGTAGAATTTTGTTTAAAAAACAACTATTTTGAATTTGATAATCGAATATTTCATCAATTAAAGGGCACGGCTATGGGGGCAGCATTTGCCCCCATGTATGCCAATATTATGATGGGATTTTTTTAACTTGAATTTTTGTATCAAATAAGGTTCTTTAAAAAGTATGTAGTCAAATATTATATATTGGCAATTTAATGTTTATATGTGAAGGGGGTAGAAATGAAGTGTCAAACTTTCTGGATGATAGCCAAGAGAATAGATTCATGTTGAAATTTGATGGTTTCCAGTTGGGAAACAAAGTGAATTTTCTGGACATTAGTCTAGAAGGAAGTAAGAGTGGGAACACTGTTACTAAGGTATATCAGAAATTTGAGGATGTCTTACATTTTTTGGACACCTCCAGTTGTCATCCTCCCCATCTCCTGAAATCTCTTCCCTATGGAGAATTAATTAGGGTAAGGAGGCTATGTAATAATACAAAAGAAATAAATAGCGAGGTAGAGAAAACCTCACAATTATTTATCAAAAGGGGCTATAGTGCAGATGAAGTGCAATTTTCCTTGGACAAGGTCAAGAAAGGCATTATATGTAAACCTAATAGTGGTTATAATAAAAATTATCAGAACAGAACAAAAGAAAAGTCAGATAATTTAAAGAAAATATATGCAGTTATGACTTATGATTTGTTAGCAGAGGAAGAAAAATAAACTTTTAAGTTCTATTGAACTTATTTGTTCAAATATAGGGATTTGGCAGATATACTTGACAGAAATTAAAATTTTTCATTCAGAAGGGGTAAAAATATAAAGGACATGTTAGTCCATGCTAGATTTATAAGACCTAGTATAGGTCTGAGTTATAATCCTGATTGTTTGGGAACATATCCATGTACTAAATGTATAATATGTCAATATATAAGTAGGACATTTCAGTCAACCTAATGCTAAGCTTTCATATAATACAGAAAGTATTGTGTGTGCATTCTGATGCCCATGTGAAATGTTCTATTTAGGTGAAAGTAAAAGGGCATTTAAAATCAGGATGCAGGAACATGTCAGAGACATCAGAAATGCGAAAATAGAGAGTCCACTTGCAATGCATTTTAAAAAACATCACAATAGTAACCCACAAGGCTTATTAGGAACAGTTTAGGAACATATTCTTAGTACACAATATAATAGTAATGCAAAGAAAAAACTTTTATATAAAGAAACTCTTTTTATATTGAAATATAGCACTTTAGCCCCTAGGGGCATTAATATAGAATGCAACTGGAAAGTTTTATATGGATTTTGTATTTAAAATGTTTTAATTAGTTAATTAATGATTGATTTATTGATTAATTGATTTATATTATTGTATATGTGCTGCATTTTTTGTGTATGCATTCTCCTTAGAAGGCTACTGTCGAGGCGCTAGAGGTTGGATTAAATATTCATTGTGGAAGATCCTGGTTTTTGGTCGTTTATATCTTTTATTTTTTTTTTAAGTTTGCTTTTTAAAGACACACTTTTACCTATGCCAACTTGCAATTTTTCCAAGACACAACCCCTAAGGGAATCAGGGTTAGAATTATGTGCTGTTAAAAAAATGACTCCCAAGGGGGCTCTCTAATTTTTTGTTTTTTATGTCCCTGATATGTTCCTGCAACCGGACCCTAAAACTCCTATAAGTTTCCCCTATATAAAACTTTTTACATCCACATCTCAGCACATACACTAGCCCCCCTGTGTTACAACTATATTCAAGCCTGGCTTTAAACTTAATGCCATAAATGTAGGGAAAAGAGCTTACGACATATTGACAGATGGAACAACCATCACATGGAACAGTGCCTTTATTTATGCTTAAACTCTTGACTAACATTAACATCTGGTAAGCAAAGTTGATTATGTACCAGAATATCAGACACATTCTTGGCTCTTTTATATGCAATAGTCACAAAATCAGGTAATATTAAGTTCAAAATATTGTCCTTTAGGAGCATTGCCCATAAGCTAAGTGCTTTTTTAACTCAACAAAGAGTGTAATTTGAAGTATTTGATTTGAATTGTATGTTTAATTGATTAATTGTTCTGTGCAATATGCTGTATTTAAGCAAACAGTGTTTTGTAGTATTTTTACTCTTGGAAAGCTGTGCAAGCCGAGGCGCTAAGTGTTTTATTAAATCTACTTACTTCTTGGATCAGTGGTCTTGGTGGTATTTTATTACCTGTACTAACATCTCACATTATCTTATGTATGAAGTAGACATTCTTAATGCAAAATCCTGTGCTTTGATGCAATCAACAGTAATTTCATTACCTACTCTTGTGATGCACTTTCTCCTCCTAACCCGCTTACCTTGCTGCAGCATTGTTTTATGACTTCGCAAAACCATGGCATTTTGGTAGATGTACTAGCTAAAACAACATCCACCATAAAACAGGGAGTATCCTTGAAAAGTTCTGCCTTCTGCCTTAGATCTGACCATGTTACATGCCTTTGGAAATCATTTAGGTTATTACAATGATGGTAAGCAATGGACTACCATAGAACTTCTCCATCTGCTGTGATCTTGGTTACTGCTCGTCCCTTACAGCTTTCATTCTATTTTTTTTGTTCTAGTTTTATATTTCTGTTCCAAATGATAGATAAAAACCTTCTATGTAAAGCACTTCTTTTCCTTTTTCAATTGCAGTGGTTGCATTCACGCTACCAGTGCTACTAGTAATAATGCATCTCACATCCGCCATTGTTACATATCAGTCACATTGACATACAAGTTAACATCCTACATAGTGACTTTATAATGGCCCAGTATTCAAGCTTTAGCAGTTCCAGTGTTGTGGCTGTTCAGGATGTTGCACACTCGATCTTATGGTCTCGAGCATGTGAATTTTGGGCTTTTGGTAATTCGAGGTTCTAAGCTAGAACTGCAGTAAGACAGTTATTCCAAGCAGAAGGCTCCCCACAGAATTATGTTTTCCCAGTTATAATATTAACACAAGCTGCCACTTTAGAAGTAAATGGTCAGCCAGGATATGGAAGATGAGTGGAGTTAATCATTCTACCCTCCTTTCAAAGTGCATGACAGTTCTCACTTGTAAAATGGAATGCTTATTCATATCCTTGATGATGTACTGACAAGTACCTTTCTTAGATGGGTTTGAGTTATACTTTGCAAAGTGACTTTCGGCTTTTCCCAGTTAGGGGTCACTACAGCGGAACTACGGTCTGCTCATGAATGGCAGTGGATTTTTACGGTGCCGAGTTGACAGCCCGATGCCCAACCTTCAATGAAGGCATGCCCATTCACACTCGCACCTACCTGCATGTCTTTAACATCACTCGACCATGGGGAGGACATGCAGACTCCACACAGAAGGCGCTCCAGCCAAGAATCGAATGGAAGAACCTCTTGCTGTGAGGCGACAAAGCTAACCTCTGCATCACTGCAGCTGTTCCATATTAATTCTAATAAAGTATATGGGAGTTCTTGCTCTGCCAGTTAAATACTTGTACAGCTTATTTCCTATTTGATTTATTTTATTACATATTGCCTTTTTCTTCTTTTGTCTTTAATTTGACTTTTTACATCAGCTGTGATTAAATGACAGTGCTACAAAGTGACAGTTGTTGGCATTGAATTCCATTCTTTTTTGCATAGTATTTTATGCTATAATAAAAATTATTTTCAATGGGAGTAGGTTTAAGTTACAGATCACAGCAAATAGCATACCTTTCAACTGTTCAGATTTTCACAGACTGTCCATATTTTTCCCCTTATATTTCTGATATGTTCCTCATAAAATGTGTAGCTTTTCGCAAATCACTGAGGAGTGAATTCATCAAATAATGACAGACATTTGAGTTTCAGACTTCAGAACCTTCAGATAATGCATGGTAACTCAAAAACTTTTATTTTAACAGCTTTCTAAGGGTTATAAGAGCAATATTAAAAATAGGTTTCTATTTTGGCCCATTGTTCCCCCATTATTTTTGGCTTTGTCCAAATTTTTTGTGCTAAGAGGTTGAGAGGCATGACAAATATAAACAAGTTTTCTCTTTAAATTTTCTGTTTTAGTAGAGACGTTTGGTGATATAGTTTCATGTAAGATAGTGCTGCTACTAGTTTATCTATATGATTATATTAATTTTATATACTACCTCATTGTTTAGCAATGTTTTTCTCTCACAACTTATTAGAAAACAAAGGATTGTGACCAGTTCTATCCACAAAACCTACTTGCTGTATGCATATGTGTATAACTGCTCACATAAAACACAGTAATACAGAAACTGTAGTGTCAATATAATCATCTTTTAAACAAATATATAGTTTGAATGACATGGATATCTTACCCAGCTTGTCTAAATACATTATGTGAAAGTTGTAGCCTATATTCTCTCATAGAAAGGCTTTTGTATTTGTTAAAATCCCAAAGCTGTAACACAAAATTAATAATTTAAAAAAAGTAATAAGGACTTCCAATTACACTTTGAAAGAACATTTGTTAATTGCAAATTAGCAAAGAAAAATCACCTAAGTAAATTTGCCTACACAACAGAAAATAATATATTTGGTGAGTGCATTTTAAATTACTGCCACTATTGCAAGGTTGAATATAAAGGACCAGCAGTGCAAATAAATAAACAATAACTACCACAAAAGCAGCACCGAAAGGCACAGGCCAGATCTGAAAATAACAAAAATTTTAATATAAAATTAAAAATAAAAAATGCATACGTTAAAAGTTTTCATTATTTTTTTATCCTGCCTGTGTCTTCCTGTGGTGATTTTGTGGTGGTTATTGGTTTTTCACTTTTGGAAGGTACTGTAGCATTCCAACTTTCTTTTCTAAATTAAAGACTTATTGGCAAATAATTTATATAGTATTCATAACTTTAACTGCTACACTTACATCTGACTATATGAATTAAATATAAGTGTTACAAGGTGGAAACATAACCCAGCCACTGGGGATACACAAGCCAGTGCATTTCTTTGTGCCCGTCCCAAGCCAGGATAAATGGGGAGGGGTGTGTCAGGAAGGGCATCTGGCATAAAATCTTGCCAAATCATACATGCGGACAACAGTACAGATATACATACTGGATCAGTCGAGGCCCGGATTAACAAAGACCACCACCAGTACTGTTAGCCGACAGGGTGCTGGCAGAAATTGGGTTACTGTTGGCAGAAGGAGGAGAAGAGGGGAAAGGCATGGCCCAAAGGCAGGAAGAGAGGAGAAAGGCTAGGACTGTGGTAGTGAGGGTCGGAACTTTGAATGTTGCCAGTATGACTGGTTTAGGGAGAGAGCTAGCTGATATGATGGACAGAAGGAAGATTGGTATATTGTGTGTGCAAGAGACCAGATGGAAGGGGAGTAAAGCTAGGTGCATTGGAGGCAGGTTCAGATTGTTTTATCATGGTGTGGATGAGAGGAGAAATATTGTAGGGGTTATCCTGAAGGAACCGTATGCTAAGAGTGTTTTGTAGGTGAAAAGTGTGCCAGATAGAGTGATGTTTATGAAGCTGGAAACTGATGATGTAATGATGAATGTTCTTAGTGCATATGCTCCACAAGTTGGGTGTGCAATGGATGAGAAAAAAAAAAATTTTGGAATGAGTTGGATGAAGTGTTGATGACTGTACCCAAGGGTAAGAGAGTGGTGATTGGAGCAGATTTTAATGGGCATGTTGGTGAGGGGAACAGAGGGGATGAGGAAGTGATGGGTAGGTATGGTGTTAAGCAAAGGAATGCAGAAGGTCATATGGTAGTGGATTTTGTGAAAAGGATGGACATGGCTGTGGTGAATACATATTTTAACAAGAGGGAGGAGCATAGGGTGACATACAAGATTGGAGGAAGATGAAGAAAGGTGGATTATATCTTATGTAGGAGGGCCAGTGTGAAGGAGATTTGAAACTGTAAAGTGGTGGCAGGGGAAAGTGTAGTTAGGCAGCATAGGATGGTGGTTTGTAGGATGACGTTGGTGTTGAAGAAGAGGAGGAGGAGGAATGTGAGGAAACTGAAAAAGTTTAATTGTGAGGTGGAGTTCAGGGAAGAGTTAAGACAGGTACTGGGTGGCAGTGAAGGGTTACTGAATAGTTGGGTAACTACAGCAGAGATAGTAAAGTAGATGGCTAGAAAGGTGCTTGGTGTGACATCTGGAAAGACGAAGGAGGACAAGGAGACCTGGTGGTGGAATGAGGAAGTACAGGAGAGTATATAGAGAAAGAGGTTGGTGAAGAAGAAGTGGGATTGTCAGAGAGATGAAGAAAGTAGACAGGAGTATAAGGAGATGAGGTGCATGGTGGTGAAGGGTTAAGGATAAAGCGTATGAAAAGTTGTATGAAAGTTTGGACACTAAGGAGGGAGAAAAGGATCTGTTGCAATTGGCTAGACAGAGGGACCGAACTAGGAAAGATGTGCAGCAGGTAAGGGTGATAAAGGATAATGAGGGAAACATATTCACAAGCGAGGAGAGTGTGTTGAGCAGATGGAAAGTTTACTTTGAGGGGCTGATGGATGAAGAGAATGAGAGGGAGAGAAGGTTGGATGATGTGTGGATAGTGAATCATGAAGTACAATGGATTAGCAAGAAGGAAGTAAGGATAGCTATGAAGAGGATAAAGAACGGAAAGGCTGTTGGTCCAGATGACATACCTGTGGAAGCATGGAGGTGTTTAGGTAAAATGGCAATGGAGTTTTTAACTAGATTGTTTAATGAAATCTTGGAAAGTGAGAGGATGTCTGAGGAATGGAGAAAAAGTGTTTTGGTACTGCTTTTTAAGAATAAGGGTGATGTGCAGAGCTGTAGCAACTACAGAGGGATAAAATTGATCAGCCACAGCATGAAGTTATGGGAAAGAGTAGTGGAAGCTAGGTTAAGAAGGGAGGTGATGATTAATGATCAGCTATATGGTTTCATGCCAGGAAAGAGCACTACAGATGTGATGTCTGCTTTGAGAGTGTTGATGGAGAAGTACAGAGAAGGTCAGAAGGAATTGCATTGTGTCTTTGTGGACTTAGAGAAAGCATATGACAGGGTGCCTTGAGAGGAGTTGTGGTATTGTATGAGGAAGTGGGGAGTGGCAGAGAAATATGTAAGAGTGGTACAGGATATGTACGAGGGTAGTGTGACACTGGTGAGGTCTGCAGTAGGAGTGATGGATGCGTTTAAGGTGGAGGTGGGATTACATCAAGGATCAGCTCTGAGCCATTTCTTATTTACAATGGTGTTGGACAGATTGACAGATGAGATCAGACAGGAGTCCCCGTGGGATATGATGTTTGCAGATGACATTATGATCTGTAGTGAGAGTAGGGAACAGGTGGAGGAGACCCTGGAGAGGTGGAGATATCCTCTAGAGAGAAGAGGAATGAAGGTCAGCAGGACTAAGACAGAATGCATGTGTGTGTGTGTGAATGAGAGGGAGGATAGAGGAATGGTGAGGATGCAGGGAGTAGAGGTGGCAAAAGTGGATGAGTTTAATTACTTGGTATCAACAGTTCAGAGTAATGGTGAGTGTAGAAAAGAGGTGAAGAAGAGAGTACAGGCAGGATGGAGTGGGTGGAGAAGAGTGTCAGGCGTGATTTGTGACAGACGAGTACCAGTAAGAGTGAAAGGGAAGGTCTACAAGAGGGTAGTGAGACCAGCTATGTTATATGGGTTGGAGACAGTGACATTGACAAAAAGGGTTCCTATTAAAACTCTGAACGCTTGAAATGTCGAATGTCATATGGTTGACACCATATGATCGACATTTCAAGAGTTCAAAGGTTAGACGTAATGGCGCCGTTCGGTGCAGAATGGGAAAATTTCCCTTTTCTGCACTGAAGTGCGATCTCGGATTTGGTATATTTAAGTAGGGGTGTGTGGGGGGTGCAGGGGTGCTTGCCTCCCTGCCTGCACAATTAAGGTAAGGTTTTTTTTTATCTTTTATTATATATTCGAAGTTTCAAACTTCAATCATATGTTATCGAACATATGGGATTCGACGTTTTGAAACTTCGAATATAATATAGACCTGACAAAAAGGCAGGAGTCAGAGCTGGACATGGCAGAGTTAAAGATGTTAAGATTTGCACTGGGTGTGACGAGGGTGGACAGGATTAGGAATAAGTATATTAGAGGTCAGCCTAGATTGGAAGGTTTGGAGACAAAGCCAGGGAGGCAAGATTACATTGGTTTGGACATATGCTGAGGAAGGATGCTGATTATATTGGGAAAAAGATGCTAAGGATGAAGCTGCCAGGTAACAGGAAAAGAGGAAGGCCTAAGATAAGGTTTATGGATGTGGTGATAGAGGACATGCAGATGTTTGGTGTGACAGAGCACGATGCAGAGGACAGGAAGAAATGGAAACAGATGACCCGCTGTGGAGACCTCTAACGGGAGCAGTGGAAAGAAGTTCCAAGGTGGAAACGTAACACTATAAGCTATTTCAGTGCTCATTTCATTTGTATGAAGATTATTAAGACATATTTTATTTAATATAAATATTAATGACATAGCTTTCTGTCTTCAAAATCTTTCTGAGCTTCATTGAAAAAACAAGCATTTAATTTCATCAGACTGAGTACAAACCCTGACACACTCATCACCAGAGCAATCATTTAGTATTTACCTGTTAAGTTGTTATATTCTGTCTTTTATTTGTTATAACCTGGACACTGATTTCGTTTTCCACATCAAAGTTTTGAGATTCCACTTTAAATTCCCATAGAATGATGACCCCACAAGTTTGATCTGGAGAAAGGAAGTTAAGCGTCCTTCAAGATGGGGTTTACTTGGGTATCCACTTTTTGTCCTTTTATCCCACAAAGAGGAATTATTCTAAAGGGATGGCTTATCTAATAGGCTATGTAGTTATTTGTGTTACTTATGCAGCCATGCACATTATGACAGTTTCAACATATATACTAACACACCATCTTAGGGAAACTGCTGCCTGACAGGCTTCAAGTTTTGACCCTTTCATTATTGTGTTAAGTCTGTGATTTTCAATTACATTGCATTTTAAATTTAATATATATTTTCACATAGCCTGATATGCAGAAATCTGGATAAAAATCCCAAACCTTTTAATAACAAAAGCAAGGCATGGGATATGCAATATTTACTAATTCTTCTGATTTAAAATAACCAGTCACATAATGCATTTCAGATGTGTCAGTAACAATGGCATTACGAAATGAATGACGGCATATGACAATTTAATAAAATTAAACAAAAACATGAAATAGCTATTAATGCTATTTGCATACAGATGAAGAGACACAAAAATAAAAGTTATACCCCACTGAAATAAATGAAAATCATATAGTATACAGGAAATGCTGTATCAGTCCAAGTATTTACTTCAGGAACATAATATATACAGATTTATTACAGTTGGAGACAATGGCTTATGTTTAACTTTGTTATCAAAGACTACAAGGCGATGCATTATCAAGCTCTTCAAAAAAAAAAAAAGTAATTTTGAATATATAATTGATAGTGGTGCCTAACAGATATGGGGAGATGTGTAATCAAGCATAAAACAGCACAGTTTCTAACTAGGTACACTTGCAAACAGAATGAAGCTAAAATAAAGATATAAAGAAACAAGACAAGTTCAGCATATGTTGTGACTTATGGCTAGATAAATAAGTTCCCTAAAACATTCTTTAATTAATGGTGAGTTTACTGAAGAAAGACCTGGATAACAGATTAAGCACAAATAGTTAAATTAAAAATGTCCATTCTATAGGCTAATCTTTTAAATCCTGTATATTGCCATCTAAGGAAGAGGAAAAAGGGGAATAAAATAGCTTAGTTTAAGATATTTAATGTCATCTTATGCACACAATCTGATTCTAGCCCATTTCAAAATCCTTCTTAATCAGGGAGAGGTGGTGGTTAACTGAAACAACAATGTTATGCACATGCATACTCACCCAAATACACATGTACATTAAGATGCATATTATGTTTTATATATATATATATATATATATATATATAAATATAACTATATATATATATATATGTGTATATATATATATATATATATATATATATATATATATATATATATATATTAGATATATATATATATATATATATAATCAGCATATCTTTGTTATGGAACCCCAGACTGCATATGGTCAAGACCATATGATTGACTTTCTATAACACTGAAATGTACTGGATGGGCATCCACAAGCTCTGTTTTTGCAGTGGGGCAAGCCCCCCTGCTAATTATATGTACCAACTCCAAGATCACACTGCAGTCAAGAAAGAGCAAATTCCCTGACCTCCACTGTACTGCAGTCTCAATATAAACAGTTTGATGTTTCAGAACTTTGTTCATATGGTCTCAACCATATGCATTTCAATGTTACAAAATTATATTCTGATGGGGAACCATATATGTATATATATATATATATATATATATATATATATATATATATATATATATTTATGTATATATATATATATATATATATATATATATATATATATATTTATATATATATATATATATGTGTGTGTGTGTGTGTGTGTGTCTGTATTTAACATATGTATAATATATAATACAGCACATATAAAGACAGATACACATACAGAAACATAAGCAATGTACTTTTTAAGTATTCAGGAACTGAAATGTGGCTTAAGTTTGATTAATCATCACACCAGCATCAAAAGACAAATGATTCAAAAAAACAACATCATATTTTAACTGCATATGTTTAATGTGGGAAATATGGAGGACTCCTGTTTATGACCTTCTAATACACATTTAATTTCTCTTTTTTCCACAGGTCATCATAGGTTTATAGGTTCATAGGTAGGTACTAGACTATTGGCCCTACGGCCTATATAAGCCTTGCCAAGAAGGTACCTTGGCTTTCACCACCCAAAAAAAATATTTTTCTGTGCCCCTGTTGAGCAGAGTCACAGAAGTGATCCCCGGGGTGAATTTCTTATTTCCCATCCAATCATCAAGATTTTTCTTGAAGAGTGCTAATGAGGAGCTTTGTTTGATATAGATAGGAAGTTTGTTCCAGAGTATGGGAAGACTATGGGACAGGAATTTATCCCTCCAGCATGTTCTGTTTATTGTGGTGACAAGGTTTAGGTCCCTAGAGCATGTAGCTCAGAGGTATTGGGATTTCTTTAAGTGAAGCATGTCCAAGAGCTGTGGGTTTGACATAGCTTTGTATGTTAGGCAGAGATCGCCTCTGAGTAGGCGATATGCGACTGAGTAAAGCTGGAGTTTTTGAGATGGTCAGCGTAGGGCATCTGTTTTAGGCCAGTAATCCTCTTTGTGAGGTATTCTGCAGCGCTTCCAGTTGTTGTAGATGTCTTGTGAAGTACATACCAAAAGGGGCATTGTACTCTATAATGGGTCTAATGAGTGACGAGTAGAGGGGAACAATGACCTTTTGTTTCCTGGATGAGAAACTTTTTGTGATGAGGTGTGCCACATAGAAGGATTGCCTGACTACTGTGGTGATGTTATCAAAGGAGAGACTACTGTCCACCTGTGTCCCAAGGTCTCATATCACACTTTCGGTGTTAAGTATACTACCGCCTATGTGGTAGCTCATGGGTACAGAGTTTTTACCAAAGGGGATGACAATCCTCTTTTTGGCATTGAGCTTGAGGCCATGGCTTTGATACCAGGCATCTGTCTCAGTGAGGCCCTTTTGTAGGATGTCCACATCATTAGGAGTTTTGATTATGGCTCCTAGTTTGCAGTCATCTGTGAACTTTGTTAGCCAAAGACCTTCTGTGTTAGCCTGTACTTCAGAGAAGTAGATATCAAAATGGAGAGGACCCAGAACTGAATCCTGTGGTAATCAACTTGTCACTGGTCTGAAGTCGGATTTGGAGTCTGCTACTTTCACAGTGCAGGCTCTATCAGTGAGCCAGATGGCAACCCATCTTGTGACATAAGGATTTATACCTAGTTTAGTGAGTTTATCTATAATTCCTGAGTGGGGGATGATGTCAAAAGCCTTGGTTAGCTCTAGATAGGCTGTATGAACCACCTTACCCTCATCTACGGCTTTGGTGACTGCTTCAAAGAAATCTATCAGGTTTAGGAGACATGATCTGCCTTTTACAAACCTGAACTGGGTGGGGTCCAGAGTTTGGAGATTACCAATGTCTTTGTTTATAAGTTCCATGATGATATGTTCCATGGCCTTGCAAACCAGGCTCATCAGGCTAATGGGGCAGCAGTTCCCAGGGTCCGTGGTGGCTCCCCCTTTGTGGAGGGGATAACTGTTGCTGTGTGCCATTCATTGGGTACAAAGCCTGAGGTGAGACTATGATTGAACATGGTACCTAGGTGGGGTGCCAGTTCATTCTGTAGTTCATGTAGAATGCAACCTGGGATGTTCTCAGGTCCCATGGATGTTGTGTTCTTGGCTTTGGAGAATGTGTTGTTTACCTATGCAGCCATGATTACAGGAACTTTGCATTCTTCCAGTATAGAGATGGGCCCTCTAGGGGGTGAGAGGGGGGTCAATTTGGCACTGATCCTATCTGCCAGGATGTTGGCAGTATCAGTTGGTTCTGTATATTTAATGCCATTGTGCTGTAACTCAGAGCAGATCTGAGTGTTGCCATTGAGATTCTTGACATATCTATAGAATGCTTTGTGGTTGTCTTTAGAATTAGTGGTGATTTTGTTTTCTTAACTAGCTTTGGAGGATTTTATGAGGGATCTCAGCTTCTTACTGAGGCTGACCAGGGAGTTCCTCCAATCATAGGATTTTACTCTTTTTTGCAACAGTTTCTTTCTTCTATTGTAGAGTTTGTTTATGGCAGGGGACCACCAGATTGGCTTCCTTTTGGTTCTTTTAGGGATAACATGATCCATGCACTCGTGTACGTGCTTATAAAATGCATTTGTGTAGGATTCAGCAGTCGCACCTCTATTGTCTGCCTGCATGGGTGTCATGAAGTTTGCCACTTCTGTCTTGTTGTTGTTGTGAAGTTGGCTTTGGAGAAATTTTTTACAGTTGTTTCCCTAATGAGGGGGTGGGGGTGGGATGTGGATGCCTAGGGTGATTAGCTTGTGGTTGGAGCTGACCAATGAGGAATTGACCTCTGGTGTGGAACACCAGTCGCCCATGTTGGTGACCAGGTCTAGGATATTGCTGCCCCTGGTTGGGGTGTGGATAAGTTGATCCAAGGCATTGGAATTTATGAATTCCAGAAAACATTGAGCAAAAGAGTTGGTACATGAGTAGTTTTCCCAGTTAATGGTGGGGTAGTTGAAATCGTTCATTATTAGGGTGTTAGGTTGTACCCTAATATTTTCCAATGTATCAAGAAATGAGGAGTGGGAATCCTGGGCATGGTGGGGGATCTGTAGCAAGCTACAATATGGATTGTGGTCTTTCCCAGAGTTAGCTGCACTTGGATAATCTCGCATGCATTATGCTGAATAACTAGCCTGGAGGTGTGGATATCCTTAATGAATATGGACACGCCTCCGCCTTAGTATTTTGATCCAGGTTAGGTGGCTGAAAGGTGTAGTATGAATTGTAGCCTGGTAATGCAGGGGTGCTCTCAGGAGCCTTGAACCAAGTCTCTGTCACTGCACAGATATCAATGTTCTCCAGTATAAGGAGTGCCTCGAGTGAGTGCATTTTGAGGTTTCGACTTCTAGCATTGAGTAGCATTACCCTCAGATTTTGCTTGCTTGTACCTGTTACGGTGGTGAATTTGTCATTTGAACCTTGCCTAAAAAAGGTACTATAGAGGTGGCAAGAGCCTTTGCCAGTATCCAGAATCCCAAGGATGACAGGTGCAGGCCTACTGCCCTCAGTCTAAAATCCCTGTTCATATCTAGCTATAAGGATAATGGAGCAAATATCTTACTACAATTCATTATGACTGTCACGTAATACTAATATAATGTCAATGCCAGTACTGTTGATATGGTGAAATCCATGACAGCATGTTATCAGGCTATTTCCAGTAAGTAATAATGGATTTTCCTGCAGCTATACTTTTTTTCAGAAAAAAAAACTTAGATAATGAAGATATATGCTAGACATGTTTCAAACTGCACATAGAGAGCAGAAAAGAACATTAAGATTCTGATTATATCAGTAGCAAATAAAATATTAAAATAATGGAAATTCAGCAACAGCACAATTTATTAAAATACCAGAAAAGGTCTTCTTTCCCTGTGCCCATGTTGAGGCAAAAGGAAATAAGTTTTTGCCCTGTAATTTAACAAGCTATGTTATTTCTGTTTTTCTGTCATTTTATTATTGAATCTACTTTTCTGCAATATATAGCATCTTCAGTACTGATTATATGCTAAAGGAGGTTAAGGGTTTCAAGCCCCCCTACATTGGGGGTGTGGTAGTGTTTGCCCCTTAAGCAGAGATCAGATTAGAATTCTACCTCTTTCATACAAAGGCACAATTCAATATTAATGAAATTGAGCAGTTGTTTTGATAATCTGGTCACTTTAAGTCATCAGCATGAGCCATGCTGTCATTATATTGAAACTAAATGATTTAAAAATAGGTCCATATGTAGTATGATGGATATCAATCTGGCTGAAAGACAAAGATCATAGAATCATAGGATCATAGGAAGTTACTAGGCTATTGGCTCTGAGGCCCTGCAAGCCTAGCCAAGAATTTAGCCACTGTTCCAACATGTCAGCACCTGATTCCCCTGTCCAGGAGGGACACAGGTTGAATCCCAGGAGTGTATTTTCTGTTCCCCATCCAGTTATCCAGGTTGCACTTAAAAAGGGTTAATGAGGTACTCTGCTTGATGTGGAAAGGGAGTCTATTCCACAAAAGTGGGGAGTTTCTGGGACACAAATCTATCCTGCCAACAAGTCCTATTGATGTCACAGACCATCTTGAGGTCATGCATGTGGGTTACTATAGTGGAGTTTGACTTGTGGATATCCAGCAGTCCCATCAAGGTGGGGTTTAAGATCGCTTTGTATGCCAGACAGCGGTCACCTCTGAGGAGTCTGTATGAGACTGAGTAGAGGGACAGGGCTTTTAGCCTATCTGTGTAGGGTAGATGTTTGAGGCCCTGGATTCCCCTGGTGAGGAACCTCTGTGGTATCTCCAGCTGCTGCATGTTCTTTGTGAGGTACATGCTGAAAGGGGCATTGTACTCAATAATGGGTCTTATAAGGGAAGAATACAGGGATATTATGACCTTCTTGTCCTTGGATGAGATACCCCTCCTAACGAGGTGGGCCATGTAGAAAGCTTTCTGTACAACAGATGCATAATGGTGGTAAAAAGTCAGTTTGCTATCAACCTGGGTGCACAAGTCCCTCACAACTGACTGCATGCTTAGGATCTTGTTATTAATGTGATAATTTGTGTGGAAGTCACTCTCCCCAAAGCAGATGATAATGCATTTTTTCGCATTCAGTTTGAGGACATGTTTCTGGCACCAGTCATTTGTTTGGATGAGACCCTCTTGGAGGATGTCCATACCACTAGGGGAATTGATGACAGCACACAGCTTGCAGTCATCTGCAAACCTGGTCAGCCATAGCGCACAGGTTTTGGCCTGCACTTCAGAAAAGTATATCCCAAACAACATAGGCCCCAAGACCAATCCCTGGGGTACACTGCTCATTACGGGTCTACTGCTTGAGGTGGCTTCCCCTATTTTGACTAGGTGGGTTCTATCAGTGAGCCAGTTTGCTACCCATCTGGTAACATATGGATTGATGCCTAGACAAGAGAGTTTATCTATTATACCCAAGCTGGGAATAGTATTGAAGGCTTTGGCCAAGTCAAGGTAGGACTGTCTCAAAAAAGTTGACCAAATTTAACAGGCATGACCTCCCCTTGATAAAACCAAACTGTGTGGGATCAAGTGTTTGGAGTTTGCCCATGGCCTTGTTAATGAAGTCCATGATAATCCATTCCATGGCCTTACAGATTAGGCTAGTTAGGCTGATGGATCTATAATTTCCTGGATCAGTGGACACACCACCTTTGTGCAAAGGGATGACAGTGGCTGTCCTCCACTTGGCTGGGGTGAAGCCATCACCCAGGCTTTGGTTGAATAGGGTGCCTGATGGTGCTGCATGTTCCTGCCTGAGTTCATGTAGGATGCAGCCTAGAATGTTGTGCAAGCTGCAGATCTGTCATTAGAAAGTCTGAAAGTGACCACTGGTAGCCCTTGGAGGTCAGTGCTGAGACCTCTCCTTTTTGGCATTTATTTCTCAAATCTCCAGGCAGCGAGTCAAGACCTCTGGCTAACAAAGTCTGAAAATGACTGCAAACTGCAAGTTGTTGTTAAGTCATTCTCTATCACCCAAATCATCAGATATAATATCTCCCTAGTAAACTGTTGTACTAAAAATGAGTTCAAACTGAAATGTTAAAAAAGTGCAGTACCATCATTTTGGTAAACAAATAGGGCATATCTGCAAATGAGCTAGATTAAAATGACTATTTGGGCATGGGGAATAATATGCTGATAAATACATCACAAACTAGGCATACGAGATTTGGGAAACATAAATTAAAAGGTGAATAATACATCACACAGTAATTAAAACTGGAGATTCATTTAAGGACCAGGGTAGAAGGGCTGATCCAGCTTTGAGTTTTTCTGATCATATCAAGCAATTTGTTAATGGTAGGTATAGAACTATAGGTTGTATAAAAATATTTATAAAGTCTAGGAAATAAGAAATGATAAAATCATTGTTTGTAAGTTACATTATACCTAAACTAGAATATGGAAAAACAACATGGACACCTTATAGAAAAACTAGCATGAGTAAATTGGAAAGACTACAGTAGAAATATACCAAAGTCATCCATGGAAGTGAAAATTTAAGTTATTATGCATGATTAAAATATCTGGACTCGTGCATTGTTTCATATAGATATTTAAGAGAAGACACCATTCAGGTGTTTAGTGCATTTAGAGACAACTACTTCTAGGAATGTTTGGTTTTATCAAAAAGAAGTAGATAATTATTAGACTATCTATGTAGGAGTTTATATAGGAATAAGAGGTGTACTAATTGGTTCTCTGAGAGAATAGCTTATACTTGGACTAGACTACCAAATTATATTAAAGCAAGCACTAATTTAGACAATTTTAAGAACATCCTGGACACTTATTTAAATGACTGTTTTGTTATATTGTCAGACTAGAAGGGCATTATTGCCCATGCCTGAAATATTTGTATGCACCTACTTATAGATAACATAACATTACAAATAGAAATGTTTTCATTTACTTAGGAACTTATGTTGATAACTCCTTCTCTTTTGACCATTGTGAAAAATGGTGTCATGAAATCCTTCTATTTTGCACAGTTAACTGCTAAATGAATATTAAAGTCTAAAGAGGTAATCACTCAGTAGCTCCTGTGGCATAGAGGGATAAAGCCCTGACTATGACCTATGTGACCCGGGTTTGATTAGCAGCTCAGGTGTCTGATGGAGTGGCAGGAAGGGATGGGTAGGCCTATCCGGGGAGAGGGTGGTATATGTGCATCTCTTGGCACTGATCCCTGGTAGAGGCCAGGGACATCACTAGAGGAGGCACAGTTAACAGGGTAGAAAGGCTGAGCTGCTGTGGAGGTGGGATGATAAACCACCTTAAACTGAGCCACATTGCCACAAAGGGAGGGGGTGAAATGGGTAGGTCATACAGAACTCCCCACCTGGATGGATGTACAGACATGCCATGTATCCAGTGTCCAAGGATCTGTGGCTGATCCCAGCATACTCTAAGGAGTTTGGGGGTGCAAGATATTAACTGTACTTCATGTCCTAAACTATCTCAACAACATAAAAATGCATGTCAACTTTAGTTACTTCTTTAAATGATCTGCTCGTGTATTATTTTATCTATTCTGGGCTTAGGAAAGTGCTAGTTTTAATCATAAAGACAAATAATTTTAATTATACCTCTTTTCTCTTGTTAGCAAACTTAACCACCTTTTTCTTCAACAGATGTAATGTTACA